>NW_025814455.1:0-125000 GCF_018902025.1 Drosophila willistoni
ATTTTTAAACTTAACGTCTTTACGCGCCACTTTGCCAATAGCGAAATCAATAAATAAAAATATTGGTATCGCTCGATCGATAAACGCATAATATGGGGATAGCGATAAATGATCTATCGTTTTTCTTGAGGTGGCAACGCGCTTCATTTTTTGCTAGGCTTCATTTTCATTTTTAATTCTGAGGAGAAAGTGTGTAAAAGGAAAAAGCTGTAGTCCAAATCTTTGGTTATAAATCATAGCAGGTATGTAGGTTAACTAAAATTTTTACCTCGCCGCCATCTGCATCTTACTCTATATCCTAGATTGGAAACCTTACTTTTTCTGGCCAATATTCTGATAGCTTTCGTTTGGAAGATTATTTTCTGGAAAACCGGCGAGTTTTCAAATACCCATTTCTGGTGCCGGAGCACGTGCATCCGAATTTCGGTTGTCGTTGCCTTCTGGAATTGGCATTCGGACATTGAAAAGACACCGCCAACTAAACACCGCAGTGCCACAACGTTTCTAAGTTAAGGCTTACGGTGCGGCCAAAGTGTCTCATTTCCCGAAAGGTGTCCTAACCTTCGGTGAACCGGATTTTTGTATGGCAAGGTTTTAAAGGCAGTGGCCTACCTAACCTTCTGACGTTGCTGACCCAGACAAAGTTTGTCTTTAGCCAAATTCTGGATACTGCTTGCTGTTGCCCTATTTAGCGCATTCTATGTGACCACCTCGAAAGCTCCTACAAATTTTTTTTGAAATTAACCTCGTTTTGAACGGAATCTTTAAGTCCCGATATCTTCATTTCTGATCTTATTTTTAAATTTTAATTCCTAATCAAGTTAAACAAAAAAAAAAAAAGAAAGAGAATGTAAATAAGTCAAATATTGAATCAATTAAAAGTCTCGTTAAGGTTATATTAAATAATTCAAGTCGAGAGTAACGTAAAATAGAGTAAATGTAAAAGCAAAGTGAGTGAACGGAGTTAATGGTGGTCATAAAGCGCGAAGGAGAAATCATCATATAAACACCCTCCCACAGTGCATCGATGGAAGGCCTTTCAGCGATAAACTATGGGGTAAGTGCCTAGTGTATTAAGTAGTATCAATTCGGCGACTTTCAACCAAGTTTTTGCGAACTATGGAGGATGGTAGTCAATTGATACTCTGACTTGTTGATGTAATTTCTGTTTCAGCGTTTTGTGATCAACCAGATAGTTAAATTAAAAAAAAAAAAAATTGATTTCCGTAAATAATGTTTGACTTGAAGAGCAATCAAAAGCAATGAGTGAATTTGTGCGACTTGAAAATTTAAATAACTTTAAAGAATTTAAAACAAAAAAAAAAAAAGATAAAAGAAAACTTGAAAAAGATGAATAATTACAAAAAAAAAATGTTAACTGAATTCTTTAATATTCCTTCTATATTTTTTTATTCTATAATCTTCTACAATAATTAATAATGTATAACTAGTAAGCTTCTTTTATACTGCTAGTTTTAGTCCCTCTTATTCAATAGTTTAATTAACTTTGAGTTCCATTGTTTTGCAAGTCTGCAAGTTCAGAATCTCAAAATGTTGAGTCATACCAGACCCGCTGTTTAAAATTAGTCTGTAAATATTTCTTTAAAAATTTATTGTGTACAACAAGAAATGCTTCTATCTGAAATTATAATGAATTTGAATATGATTGCTTAAGCTTTATAATTAATTTTCCTAGTGACATGGGTACATGAGTTGATATCTATCAGTTTTTTTTGGGAATCTTTACAAATGCCAATAAAGATTCATGGTTGGGAGGGTATAGAACTGATAAGGTCCATCTACATCTTGACCTCAGTAACCGCTAGCTTGTGAACAAAAGGATACACCTTCATTTCTTTCGCCTTTTTATTAACATGAATTCTTGCGGTTTTCGTAAGTATTTTCTGCAGTCATTCTATTTTCATTTAAAGTTAGTTTCAGTAGAGATCCTAATAAAATTAAATTTTATAATTAAAGGTAGAGATTCAGCAAACAACCCCCCCACCCCGCAAGAGCTACGGAACCAGAGGATCTCGATCTGCTGCAATTCACCTACCGCCTTCTTTTTGGTTATCGATAGCTTTATCGTCGCTGTGATAGGAGAACCGATTATATAAAATTCATGGCGCGCAACGAGAAACCGAATAGGAAGGTTACATAAAAATTTTTGGCGCCCAACACGTGGGCAGGATAAAAGCATACTCAACTCCTTGACAATATTAGATATAGACAAGAAGTTTATTTAAGTTACAGCATGTGGTTATTTTGACAGCAGACCACCTTAGAAGTATGTAGTTCTACCCTAAGTGATATAAAGTGTTGAGTTCAAGTATATCAGGAAAGTCTTAAGATCAAAAGATGAGGTTTCAAATTTTCGTCGATTTTGTTAGACTATATTATGGTTTAACTTACGCGGATAAATGAACCTGCACGGTTTAAGTCTGCTTGGCGAAGCCGATGTTTCTGTTAGGAATATTCAGCCGCAAAGTTAAAAGCAAGAATGAATGTAAACAAGAATTTCAATACTCTGTATCACAAATTGCTCGTTTAGTTAAGGTCCTCGATAATTTAGCACTCGTTTAGTAAAGTCGTTAAACTTTTCTTAGCAATTTAGATTATTGTATATTGGATGTTTCGATATCAGTACTGATTGGATTTAAGATCATGTTACGACAGCTGAACGTCTAAAGAAATCGAAGAGAACACGAACATATTGTTTTATAGTAAGACTCGGATGATTTAATAATCTGGTGTCTGGATCTTGGTAATACAGATAGTATAGCCTTGCCGATCAGAAGATTCAAAAGGCCGAAGCCTGACTAAAAGAAACAATTTTGTAGATGCAATAGCCCAAAACAAAAATAATAAAGTTACCAATATTCTTTAGGTTCATTTAGCTAGTTACGATTTCAAATCATGTACCCAGTCATGTCACGCTTAGGAAGATTTTTAAAAAAAAGAATGTCTCTAGTTCAACATAGTCCCCCAAATACGGACACTCCAGCAGAAGACGTATGCAAAATTTGTTCCTTGGTTTTGGACAACACGCAAACATGTTTCTGTACTCCCTGTAAACACATTTTTCATAAATCCTGTTTGGAAGCTCTACTAGAAAAGGAAAAGCATTGCCCAATTTGTGAGAGTGAGATAAATGTGTCTAGTATAAAGCTCGTAGTAGGCAACTGTTCACCAAAAGCGAAGGAAAAACATTTGTCATTGGCACCCAGCACTTCTCGAGCATGGACTCGTAATTTTACAAAACAGCTAAGTCAAGTCCCAAGAGACAGAGCAGAACAGCTCAACGAACCAGCTATATCAGTTAGCGAAGCACCAGCATCATGCTTAGCATGCCAGTCACAGTAGTAAATCAACCAGAACCGCAACTACCTAGAACCATGCCTAATCAGCGAAGAGCAAGACCAAATCGTGGTAATAATACTCGTCCTAATCGAGAGATCGATTATACGGTCATACAAAATATGATAGAACAAACAGTTTCTCGTGTAGTATCGTCGTTACCTATGAATTAGGCCAGCGAGAAGTCCCATTAGACACGGTCCAACCCGATCTCTGATAAGTTCGCCCTGCCCTACAACTGTTCAAAATGCAAAAATTGCAAATGTAATGCAGAAATGGAATTTACGTTTTGACGGATCTACGGAAGGTCTAGGAGTAGAAGAATTTATTTATAGAGTAAAAGCCCTAACGGAGGAAACTCTTGATAGTGATTTTATTGGGGTGTGTAAACATATTCAAATATTATTTGGAGAAAAGCCCGCGAGTGGTATTGGAGATATCATAAGCAAGTCCCTCGAATAGTATGGAGCGAGTTTTGTTCAGCTATTCGTCAGCAATATAAAGACTATCGATCAGATTTTATGAGCAAAAAATGATTCGTTGCTAGAAAGCAAAAAGCTGGAGAATCTTTTGTTTGTTTTTACGATGAGGTAGCTTCTTTGATTGACAAGTTCGGTATAAAGTTTGAGGAAGAGGACTGATGGAAATTTTACAAAATAACCTGTTGCCAGAGATACGCAAAAGTTACTATATCAATCCATCGCATCAATAGGTCACCTTCGTAGATTAGTACAGATGCAAGAAAATCTAACACAAGAGCTCAGCCCTCAAGTAAAAGTAATTTCTAACACCAAAGCGAATGGACGCAGACAAATTTTTGAAATTCAAGAAGGGGAAACCGAAGATAATAAAATAGTTCCAGACCCAGACGAGGAATATGAAGTTGCCGCTGTGCAAGGGAAGTTCGTTTGTTGGAATTGTCGCGAAGCCGGTCACACCTGGCAAAACTGTCTAGAGGAACGCACAATTTTTTGTTACGGTTGCGGCACGGCCAATGTTTACAAGCCTCAATGTCAAGATTGTATAAAAAGGCTACGGAAAACCGACCGAAGGGTGCATCCAGACAACGTCAGATGCTCCCGCAATAGTTACATCAAACTCGGAAAACGTTCAACAAAGTATCAACATTGTGAATCACAAAGTAAACGTACGAAAGTCTCAAAAACTCCCACTAAGATTTTTGTCATATCCTGAGCGTTTACAACATTACCTTACTGTTAAAGACAGAATTTTCAGATCTGACCAACCCTTGTCTAAACGCACGTTAAGACTAAGGAAATATTATGATCACGCAAGACAAACCAAGAAACTTTTTGTTGCAACAATTTTTAGAAACGACAACGATAATAGGAGCTATGCAGAAGTCTCATTTCTTACTTTCACAGAATTAGGTTTATTGGATACCGGTGCCAGCATTAGTTGTATAGGCTCGGATTTAGCACAAACAGATTTTTCACATTTTCCCCAATTTGTAAAAACTAAAGGTCAAGTGCGCACAGCGGACGGAAACGGCCAAAATGTGATTGGTATGTTAGAAGTAATAGTACGGTACGGTAGATTGGAAAGAATGTTGAAATTATTTGTAATTCCTACGTTGAAGAAAAGATTAATATTAGGTCATGATTTTTGGAGAATTTTCGAACTTGCCCCGTCTATAATTAGTTCGATCGAGATTGGTTCTGAAAAAAAGTTAGAGACTGACCCTAGTTCTTATTCTCTCACGTATTCCCAAATTAGACAGCTTGAAGCCGTCAAGCAAATGTTTCCCAATGCCAAGTCATCATCTCGAACGTACGTCTTTAATAAAACATCATATCGAGATTGGCGAAGTCCAAACCGGTAAAACAACGTTTTACGCTATTAGTCCCGCTGTTGAGAAATTAGTATACACAGAAATTGATCGTATGATTCAACTAGGAGTTATCGAACCAGCTGTTAGCGCTGGAGCTCTCCTATTCGACCAGTGATAAAGCCCAATAAAGTTGCGGACTGTGCTTAGACGCTCGCAAGTTAAATGCAGTCACAATTAAGGATGCTTATCCTTTGCCCAGCATTGACAGTATTTTTTCAAGATTACCCAAGGCAAATATTATTTCCAAATCGATTTAAAGGAATGCCTATTGGCAAATAGAATTAACGGAAGCATCCAAACCTCTTACTGCATTTACAGTACCAGGAAACCGTTATATCAATTCACAGTAATGCCTTCGCCTTTGTATGCCACATCTACTATGAGTCGTCTAATGGATGAAGTAGTCCCTGCTGACCTTCGCCATTGTGTATTTTGCTATTTAGATGATCTGTGTATAATTTCAGAGGATTTCTCATCTCATCTTTCGGTGTTAGCAAGAATTGCGGGAGCAATTTCGGAAAGCTAATCTGTCCATTAACATAGAGAAAAGTCAGTTTTGTGTCGCAAGCATTAGTTATTTAGGATATGTAATAGACAGTAAAGGTATCTGCACCGATCCGTCAAAGATTGAATGTATTAAAAATTGGCCACCACCTAGGAATTTGAAACAAACTAGAGGATTTCTTGGAGTTTGCGGTTGGTATCGCCGTTTTATACCGAATTTTGCCGATCTCACTTATCCTATAACGGAACTGTTGTCAACAAAAGAAATTTTGTTTGGACTCCGGAAGCTCAAGCTTCTATGAATAAGTTGAAGGATCTATTAACTTCTGCCCTATTCTACAAAACCCGGACTTTAATAAGAAATTTTTCTTACATTGTGATGCCAGCGATTATGGTATTGCGCTGTACTTGTCCAATTATCAGACGCAGAGGAAGAGAGCCTATTGCTTTCATGTCTAAAAAGTTAAGTCGTGCCCAACGCAATTATAGTGTTACTGAACGCGAATGTTTAGCCGTTATACTGGCTATAGAAAAATTTAGGTGTTATTTGGAATTGCAAGAATTTGAAGTAGTTACTGATCACTCCAGTTTATTGTGGCTAATGCGTCAACAAAATGTTTCTGGGAGATTAGCTCGATGGATTTTTCGCTTACAACAATTTAAGTTTAATATGTCGCATAGAAAAGGAAAAGAACACTTGATTCCTGACGCGTTATCAAGATTGCCCACCTTTCGATAGAGGTCGAGGTCCGATTATAGATCTGGACTCTGAAGCATTTTTGGACGATAGTTATATGTATCTGAAGAAGAAATCACTGAAAATTCAGGCAAATTCCCAGATATCAAAGTTGTAAATAAACATTTGTATATTCGAACCGAACATGCCAATGGAGATTCTTATCAAGAGAAGCTTTCTTGGAAACTATGGTGCCGGATAAACTCAGAGTTGATGTTCTAAAACAAGCTCACGATAGCCACACCTCTTCACATTCAGGTATGCAGAAAACTGTTGACAAGATACGTAAACTCTTTTTTGGCCTGGTATGGTAAAGGATGTGCGGGACCATATTCGTCAATGTGACACTTGTAAGGAGTCCAAAGCACCAAATTATACGCTCAGACCACCTATGGGACAGCATATTCCAACTTGTAGACCTTTTCAACGTCTGTATATCGATTTACTTGGTCCTTACCCTCGTAGCAAAAATGGATTTGTCGGTTTATTATTGTTCTTGACCATTTCAGTAAATATCATTGGTTACAACCTCTGAAAAAGTTTCGCACGGAGGATATACAAGAATTTTTGTTAAAACAGATATTTCATTGTTTTGGAGTACCGGAAATCATCGTTAGTGATAATGGTGTTCAATTTAAGGCAAATTCGTTCAATTCTTTTCTTACTGAACTAGGCATAAAACATCAGTATACCGCTTTATATTCTCCGCAAAGCAACGCAGCTGAGCGTGTTAATCGTTCTCTGTTAGCTGCGATCCGTTCGTATTTAAAAAATCAGGATCAAACGCTTTGGGATCAACATTTAACGAGTATATCTTGCGCATTGCGATCCTCGTTGCATCAATCTTTAGGTTGCTCACCCTTTAAAGCTTTGTTCGGACTGGACATGGTTACTCATGGATCAGATTATAAACTTTTAAAGGAATTAAAGTTGTTACAAGAGCCCATAACACCGCTCAATCAGACTGACCAGTTAAACCTTTTGCGACAGGATATAAGAGAAACATTAAGAAAGCATATGATCGAAATGTAGCACAGTATAATCTTCGCAGTAAGTCTGTCTCTTTTAAAGAAGGCCAAGAAGTTTTCGCAGAAATTTCGCGTTAAGCAAATTCTCTCAAAACTTCAATTCTAAATTAGCCCCTAAATTCATAAATGTCGAATCAAAAAGAAGCTCGGAAACTGCTTTTATTTGTTAGAAAATATTGCAAGGTAGAGAAGTAGGAACATTTCACGCCAAGGATATACGGAACAAATTCCACTAATATGCTGCCTAACGTTGCATATTATCGGGTGGTGTAGCGTGCACTAGTTTAAACTTTCAAATTTTTAAACTTAACGTCTTTACGCGCCACTTTGCCATAGCGATAAATCAATAAATAAAAATATTGGTATCGCTCGATCGATAAACGCATAATATGGGGATAGCGATAAATAATCTATCGTTTTTCTTGAGGTGGCAACGCGCTTCATATTTTTGGTTAGGCTTCATTTCATTTTTAATTCTGAGGAGAAAGTGTGTAAAAGGAAAAAGCTGTGGTCCAAATCTTTGGTTATAATCATAGCAGGTATGTAGGTTAACTAAATTTTTACCTCGCCGCCATCTGCATCTTACTCTATATCCTAGATTGGAAACCTTACTTTTTCTGGCCAATATTCCTGATAGCTTTCGTTTGGGAAGATTATTTTCTGGAAACCGGCGAGTTTTCAAATACCCATTTCTGGTGCCGGAGCACGTGCATCCGAAGTTTCGGTTTGTCGTTGCCTTCTGGAATTGGCATTCGGACATTGAAAAGACACCGCCAACTAAACACCGGCAGTGCCACAACGTTTCTAAGTTAAGGCTTACGGTGCGGCCAAAGTGTCTCATTTCCCGAAAGGTGTCCTAACCTTCGGTGAATCGGATTTTTGTATGGCAAGGTTTTAAAGGCAGTGGCCTACTAACCTTCTGACGTTGCTGACCCAGACAAAGTTTGTCTTTAGCCAAATTCTGGATACTGCTTGCTGTTGCCCTATTTAGCGCATTCTATGTGACCACCTCGAAAGCTCCTACAAATTTTTTTTTGAAATTAACCTCGTTTTGAACGGAATCTTTAAGTCCGATATTTTCATTCTGATCTTATTTTTAAATTTTAATTCCTAATCAAGTTAAACAAAGAAAAAAAAAGAAAGAGAATATAATAAGTGAAATATTGAATCAATTAAAAATCTCGTTAAGGTTATATTAAATAATTCAAGTCGAGAGTAACGTAAAATAGAGTAAAATGTAAAAGCCAAGTGAGTGAACGGAGTTTAATGGTGGTCATAAAGCGCGAAGGAGAAATCATCATATAAACACCCTCCACAGTGCATCGATGGAAGGCCTTTCAGCGAGTAAACTATGGGTAAGTGCCTAGTGTATTAAGTAGTATCGATTCGGCGACTTTCAACCAAGTTTTTGCGAACTATGGAGAATGGTAGTCAATTGATACTCTGACTTGTTGATGTAATTTCTGTTTCAGCGTTTTGTGATCAACCAGACAGTTAAATTAAAAAAAAAAAAAAAAAAATAATTGATTTCCGTAAATAATGTTTGACTTGAAGAGCAATCAAAAGCAATGAGTGAATTTGTGCGACTTGAAAATTTAACATAACTTTAAAGAATTTAAACAAAAAAAAAAAGATAAAGAAAACTTGAAAAAGATGAATAATTACAAAAAAAATGTTAACTGAATTCCTTTAATATTCCTTCTATATTTTTTTATTCTATAATCTTCTACAATAATTAATAATGTATAACTAGTAAGCTCTCTTTATACTGCTAGTTTTAGTCCCTCTTATTCAATAGTTTAATTAACTTTGAGTTCCATTGTTTTGCAAGTCTGCAAGTTCAGAATCTCAAAATGTTGAGTCATACCAGACCCGCTGTTTAAAATTAGTCTGTAAATATTTCTTTAAAAAAATTTATTGTGTACAACAAGAAATGCTTCTATCTGAAATTATAATGAATTTAAATATGATTGCTTAAGCTTTATAATTAATTTCCTAGTGACATGGCTACGTGAGTTGATATCTATCAGTTTTTTTTGGGAATCTTTACAAATGCCAATAAAGATTCATGGTTGGGAGGGTATAGAGCTGATAAGGTCCATCTACATCTTGACCTCAGTAA
The DNA here is from genome assembly GCF_018902025.1 of Drosophila willistoni. Taxonomy (NCBI): domain Eukaryota; kingdom Metazoa; phylum Arthropoda; class Insecta; order Diptera; family Drosophilidae; genus Drosophila; species Drosophila willistoni. The sequence goes on from NW_025814455.1 coordinate 9,600, forward strand.
CCGCTAGCTTGTGAACAAAAGGATACACCTTCATTCTTTCGCCTTTTTATTAACATGAATTCTTTACTGTTTTCGTAAGTATTTTCTGACAGTCATTCTATTTTCATTTAAAGTTAGTTTCAGTAGAGATCCTAATAAAATTAATTTTATAATTAAAGGTAGAGATTCAGCAAACAACCCCCCCACCCCGCAAGAGCTACGGAACCAGAGGATCTCGATCTGCTGCAATTCACCTACCGCCTTCTTTTTGGTTATCGATAGCTTTATCGTCGCTGTGATAGGAGAACCGATTATATAAAATTCATGGCGCGCAACGAGAAACCGAATAGGAAGGTTACAGTGTGCCTGATAAAAACAAAACTAAAAGGTCACACAAGAAATTTGATAACCTCTGAACAAACAATAAAGGAGATTATCAACAGTATAGCATCAAACGTAAAAACGGAATCGGTAGCGTCAATAACAGCAAAAATTAAAAACCTACCCCAGAGAAACAAAACAGCAAGTCAGTATGCTCAAGAAATTGAAAAGCTTACTGAATCTCTGGAAGGTGCCTTTATACACGACGGCACAACTGTCGAACTAAAAAATATACACTTTCAGTCGCTACAGAGGCAAAGTACGTAACGTACTAAAAGCAGGTATTTTCCGTGACATGAACGAACTGACAACAAAGTTTGGAGACAGTAGTACAGCAGAAACAGGACAGGCGAACCCTGTCATGCACTACCGCCAATACAATAGAAATGGACAAAATAACTACCGAGGTAGAGGTAATTACCAAAATAACGGTTATAGGAATAATAATAATACCGGTGGATATCGTGGTAACTCCCGGTACAACAACCGAGGAAGAAATAATTCCAACCGTAACAGCTCGAACCGAGGTAATTCCAACCGAGGTAGCTCTAACAACGGAATGTTGTTAATGTAATGTACGACTTACTCAAAGTAATTGGGAAAACCAATAGATCCCTGCAGATATTCAGAAGAAACTGTAAATGTATACACTTTCAATCTTAGCCTAAGTATTTTCATCAAAGTTAAAAACGAAAATACAAACAACACATATACCTTCTTGTTAGATACAGGTGCAGACATATCAATAATAAAAAAAAAACAGATCCTTTTGAACAAATAGATACTTCAAACACAATTGAAATATCAGGAATTGGTGAAGGTTCAATTACTTCCAAAGGTCTAACCCTTATAGAACTAAGACAAAATTAATTCATAATTCCACACAACTTCCATATAGTAGACGAAAGTTTTCCAATTCCATTTGATGGAATTTTAGGACTAGATTTCTTCAAAACATTCAATTGTCAATTAGATTTCAGTGAACCAAGCGATTCACTATTATTAAGACCAAATAATTTAAATTTTGCAATAAATATCCCAATATTACACACTTGTGACAGCAATACCACAATCCTCCCAGCGAGATCTGAAGTAATCCGGCAAATAAAAATATTCCAAATGAAAAATCAAATATCGTCATCTTAAATCAAGAGGTCGAAAATGAAATATTTATTGGAAATTCAATCTCCAGTCCGAACAAAACATTTGTCCGAATTTTAAACACAACAAAAACAGTAAAATTTAAATTTAAAAACCATAAAATATGAATCATTAAAGAATTATGAAATTGTACAGACAAAACTGATGACCCAAGAAGTCAATCAGTAATACAAAAACTAAAACAAACTTCCCACCTATGTTCAAAAACGTACTAGAAGAGCTCTGCACCAAGTATACAGATATATTTGGTTTAGAAAACGAACCAATTACTACAAACAACTTTTATAAACAAGAACTAAGATTGAATGACAATCAGCCAGTATACACAAAAAATTACAGAATACCACACATGCATAAAGAAGAAATAACTAGACAAGTCGATAAACTCATTAAAGATAAAATAGTTGAACCGTCAGAGTCCGAGTTTAATAGTCCGTTACTACTGGTACCGAAAAAGGGTTTACCAGGATCAGAAAAGAAACGATGGCGATTGGTAATAGACTATCGTCAAATAAACAAAAATTGTTGTCCAATAAATTCCCATTACCAAGAATAGATGATATTCTCGATCAACTAGGCAGAGCCAAATATTTTTCATGCCTAGATTTAATGACCGGTTTTCACCAAATAAAACTAAATAATAAATCGCGAAGCATTACGTCCTTTTCCACCAACAATGGATCTTATCAGTTTACTAGACTACCGTATGGTCTGAAAATAGCACCAAATTCCTTTCAAAGAATGATGACAATCGCTTTCTCTGGATTAAATCCGTCACAAGCATTCCTTTACATGGATGACTTAATAGTCATTGGCTGTTCTGAGAAACACATGCTCAAAGCCTAAAGGATATTTTTGACATATGCAGAAAACACAACCTAAAACTGCATCCAGAGAAATGTTCATTCTTCATGCACGAAGTGACATTCTTAGGTCACAAGCGTACCGACAAAGGAATATTGCCAGATGACACCAAATATGACGTCATTGAAAAATACCCAGTACCAACAGATGCTGATAGTGCTAGAAGATTCGTAGCCTTTTGTAACTATTACAGACGTTTTATTAAAAACTTCGCAGAACATGCACGTCCGATAACACAACTGTGTAAGAAAAACGTAGAATTTGTTTGGTCTGAAGAATGCCAAAGAGGATTTGAATATCTAAAAAAAGCCTTAATAGAACCCACACTGCTGCAGTATCCAGATTTTAGCAAAGAATTTTGCTAAATTTCAGTTACCATAAACCAATCATTTCCGTGATAGAGTATGGGAACAATTAGGTTCAACGAAATTATTCGGGAAAATATCTTTGTAAAAAATTGTCACTGTTAGAAAAAAATTGAATACTCCAACAAGTCACAATTAAAACGAAGATAAATATTATGCTTTTATGTTTTGGTCATGTGCAAGTTTAATAAAAATATGTTTATCAAAACAACCACTGTAAATAAAGTTTTGTAATACTGCAATGAGCTGAAATATATTATATTTTATCAGAAAAATGCTATTGCTTTCATTTGTTGTTCATGTTCATTCATTTCTGCTATTGTATATGACTGTAGTTCATCGTTTACTCGACGAATTCCTAGAGAGCTTCGCTCTACCCGGGTGTCCTGTGACACCTCATTGCTTTTTATACCCTTGCAAAAAGGGTACATTAATTTTGGTCAAAAGTGTGCAACGCATAGAAGGAAGCATCTCCGACCATATAAAGTATATATATTCTTAATCAGCACGGCGAGACGAGTTCAAATAGCCATGTCCGTCCGTCCGTCCGTCCGTCTGGATCAACGCAAACTCCTCCTAGACCGTAAGAGCTACAGAGCTGAAATTTTGCATGTAGGCTTGTATATACTGCATGCGTTGTATATCTCGGATTCAGCCGGATCGGATCACTATATCATATAGCTCCCATACAAATGGCAAAGTTACGAACAGTGAATTTTCTTAATAACTTCGTTATTTTCTGAGCTATTGTCGTGAATTTTAATATTAGTGAGTTAATTACACATATAAACGACTATGCAAAATTTGATTAAGATCGGGTGACTATATCATATAGCTCCCATAGGAACGATCTTTCGAAAACAGTGACTTTGGTGAATAACTTCGTTACTTTTGACGCGATTGCTTTCAGATTAAACATTTGTTAGTTTGATATATCTGTTAATGATTGTGCCAAATTTAATAAGGATCGGGTAACTGTATCATATAGCTCCATAGGATCGATCGGTGGAAAACAGTGACTTTGATCAATAACTCCGTTATTTCCTATGTAGGCCGTTCTTTCGCAAACATTAGCCTTTTTAGCTTAAACGTTTTTCCACTTTTGATGGCTATAGGTAAGGAAAGAGTTACCAAAAATGTTGCAAGGGTATACAAACTTTGACGCGGTCGAAGTTAGCCCCGGCCCACTGGTTTTCTTATATAAACACCGTTTTTAAATGAAATTTCCTTCTTATTTTAAACAGGTATCACGATAATAAAATGGTTAATTATGATACACAAGGTGGATTTGTTGTGACGCACAGTGGGGCCTTCTGGCATTTAGCATTGCAAAAATCATAGCGTCTAAACCAATAAATTTCAAAAATTTAAAAAGCATATGATAAAGAATACCTTAAGTTTCAAAATGAATGTTTGGCAAAAGTGCTGGGTGTTCGTGGTGCTGTAATATTCAAGGTCAAAGTCAGAAAATATTTCCAAGCATGTTTTTCCTTTAAAAATGGATCGAAAACCGGTTTTTTTTAATCACAAATGGAATTTTTCATTGTTTTAGACGACTATGTAAGATTTTTTATTGTTTTAATTTGGTTTTTTAACATAATTACAAAAGGAAAAAAAAATTTTTTAAAATTTTTTTTTAGGTTAATTTTGAAAATTTGCTATTGATGGCTGATTTTCCTCAAAATAATTTTCAATATTTACATCAGTATCTAATAAACTCAACATTTCGGGACTATAGTTGCTATTTTCCAAATCCTTTTGTGATCGCACATGTCTCAGTGATGCAATAAGTGGGTCCGAAGAGGCTGCTAGCATGTTAAAAATGTCTTCATTTTGTCTAACACGAGAAGTTTTTAATGTATTAGTTTATCTGAACCTTTTGTAGTCCTTGTTTTTACATTCCTGTGCTTCTTCGGATAGCTCTCTAAATGGTAAACACTGATATTCTATTAAATCCTTTCCGTGAGCCAAAATCCTATGTGCCGTTGGGGTAAGTTTTTTTGCGGATATAATTCAGTCAAAAGATGAGCAGTCTTTGAAGTATATTCGGCAAATTTTTCACCATTTACCATTTCCTGGCAATTTATAACATTCAAGATAACAGCCAACCTTTTAATGATCTCTTGACTAACACCTGTTATAAAATATGTCACTTCATCATTTTCAAAAAATCTCCTTGAAGTATTTCCATCATTCGTGTTTCCGTATCCGTACTTTGGGCAGTCAACTTTCAGTCCCAGCTTTATATTGTGTATATTTGATTTTCAACTTAAGCTCCGTACTAGCGTTTTCGAATGAAACGCTCATCTCCTTTAGCAATCCCTTTTCAAAATCATTTGAGTTTTCACACTCTTTGAAAAATTTCAAAATCCTTTCATTCTTTAACAACATTTTTGCACAATTAAATAAAACTGTCTTGAATTATATTGACAAATACTATTCAGTCCTGATTTAAGGTGATTACACTTATGAAGTTAAAAATAAACTGTAGCAAACGAGAGGAATAAGTAGCTCTTTAAGTTATATTTTTTGAATTAACTAGGTAGAACGAAAAATCGGTATTACCCTTTTTGTATTAATTAGGTAAACAACTTAATATTTACATCCAATTAGGTAAACGGAAATAAAAACGACCAACCCACAAATAGGACAAACTTTTCATCAACTTAAATAACATTTACCTGTCTTGTCATTTTTTCCAAAGCAGGTAATTAGCAATTTATTATTGTGAAAGGCATATATGTAAACAGGTAGTATTTGCAAAACAGCATTACGCAATGTTATCATTTAAATACAAAGAAGCTACAGGCCAATACGCATGCGCTCTTCTTCTTCCTTATACCTGCACCGCATTTTTTAGAAGAGGTCGCCTTAGTTTTATGGCTTACGCATCGCTGTCGCAGGTCTCCGCATATTGGAACTATATACATCTGATAGGTAAATATTTCACCTACTACATACACTATAGTCCGGTATTGATACTTGTTGAGTCTTGCTAGTTTTATTCCATCAAAGTTCAAAAAATGCCAATATTTAGTACATTTTTTAAACGCTTCTAGTTCAATAACTATTTAAGTAATTATTAAAATTTATGAAACATGCTATTAGTAATTATTAAAATATATAAAGAACATACTTTTCAGTAGATCCAAGATCGATTGTTGAAATCGCCCAATATTCAGTTTTAAAGTTGCGATTTTTTTTAAAAATTTTAATTTTTTCCTTTTCACTAAAAATGTCTCAACTTTGGGCGCCTCTAGCACCCATGAATCTCAACCGATTTCAAAAATTTTTCGGATTCATAATCTCTGAAGTATTTCCTATCGATTGCATATATAATTTTTGCCAAACGCGATCATGAAAAAAACGTATTTTTGCAACGCTATCCGAGCAGAGGCCCAAGTGTGTGACGTCGCTATCCTCCGATGCACAATTGACCCATGAAAGTGGATCAATTTTGGCAGTGGCGCAGAATATCCGTTCAAATAAATCACGAGCGACGTTCAGTAACAGCAGTACCATTAGCAGTTCTTCAACTTTTAATCCTCCTGTTACATCTGTTCCGCAATCGTCATATCTTCTTATTCCTTCAATGAGTGTGCTTACCATTAGACATGTAAACTTTCAACACGCTGGTAATTACACATGTGCGCCATCAAATGCTCGCCCAGCTAGCATTACAGTACATGTGTTGAGAGGTAACTGCAGACCAATGAAATGTAATAAAACTTGTTTTAAGCCACTGTTTTTGTATTTTTGTGTTTATTTTCAGGTGAAAGGCCTGCTGCAATGCATCACGCAAACAGAACCGTTTTAGATAGTGAAAACACTAATAACAACAGTTTGGGGATAAATATGGGAGGTTATAGTTGTTCTATTCGTTATAAATTATCATTGTCGTTTCTGTTTTTACCAGTCATTTAACTGTTGGCAAATAGTACACACATATTTTTTCACGTTTTTTTTCACATTTCAATTTTAATGACTTTCTACATACTTGGATTATTTGCCACATTTAGTTAAAGTTTTAAAGTGTTGCTGATGAATGAAGAGAACAACTTTAATTAATAAAACCTAAAATCTTAGTATATTAGGATTTGTAAATACATTGTCATATATCATACTTAAATAAGACCCTTTATTGTAATGTTAAAATTGTAAGTTATATATATGATAAGTCAGTTAAACTTAAAATGTAAATAGACTTCCATTACATTAAATGTACTGAATTGTTTAATAAAAAAACCAATAGAAACAATAAATACACATTCAATGAATATCTGAATATTGTTAGTTCACATAACAAATTTTAGAAAACACTTGAATATGTTTATGAACTTTTAAAGTGCAAACCCCAACATGGATTTAAATATATACTTTTTTTTTTTTATTTATTTATTTATTTACGTCAACTAACACAGCAGTCGACGAAAAAGCTTAAGCTAAAGACAGATAGTAATTAATTGAAAAAGATAGCTTAGCTATATACACAACTAAACATCCCCGACCCGGTGGAGGTGTTTTATTTGCATAAGGTGCCAGCTATGCCCCGATTCACAGCCAATGTGGTCAGGAATGAGTTGCAACCAATCCAAGTCCAGAATATTATTATTGGTTTCGCTGTAGATGATTAAAAAGTATAGCGCGAAGAGAAGTGACAGAAAGATGAGGAGAAATTAGGTGAGAAAGGTTGTGAAAAGATTGGCAAAGAACACGAAAAGGTTCATGAAGAGAGTAGTTAGTCAGACATCTACTAAGGTGAATAGGAAAAAAGTTTCTGGTCCGACGTGAGGGAACACAAAAATATAGCGTATCTAGTAAATTAGTATAAATGACTTCGCCGTTGACTAGTTTATGGAGAAGGAGAATGCCAAAAACGAGTCTACTGTTGTAAAGTGAAGGAAGAATATAGCGTATCTAGTAAATTAGTAGAAGTGACTTCGCCGTTGACTAGTTTATGGAGAAGGAGAATGCCAAAAACGAGCCTACTGTTGTAAAGTGAAGGAAGATTAATAAGAAGAAGTCTGCTAGAATAAGAAGATAGGCGAAGACTCGGGTCCCAATTAAGACCGCGTAACGCAAACTTAAGGAATTGCTTCTGTACCGATTCAATACTACGCTGGTGAACATCATATTGCGGATTCCACACTGGCGAGCAATATTCTAGAGTAGGGCGAACTAACGAAGTGTATAAAACCTTTGTTACATAGGGATCATAAAATTCTTTGGCCCAACGTTTAATGAAGCCAAGAAGGCTGCATGCTCTATTGACAATAGAAGAAATATGAACATTAAATGAAAGTTTTGGGTCAAACATCACGCCTAATTCTTTGAATGATGGTACACAATCTAACAGAACAGACTTAACAGAGTAATGAGCTAGGAACGGAGATAAACGACTGAAAGTCATAAAAGAACACTTAGAGGCATTAAGGTGTAATTTATTAACGTGGCACCAATCACAGAACGCATCGAGATCTGATTGCAAGTACTGTTGGAAAGAAGGATCATTATAGGAATAACAAATCTTGACGTCATCCGCAAACATGAGCACGCGTGAATGAGCCAAGGCCAAAGGCAAATCATTTGTAAACAGTGTAAATAACAGGGGGCCCAGATGACTGCCTTGGGGTACACCTGACGTAACTCGAACAGTTTTAGATATCGAGGAACGAAAAGACACCTTTTGGGTTCTGCCAATAAGATACGACTTTAACCAAGCCAACAGTTTTGGGGAAAAACCCATTATGTTAAGTTTCGCGAGAAGCATAGAATGATCAACCGTATCGAAAGCCTTACTAAAGTCAGTATAAATAACATCAGTTTGACACTTTTTACGGAAGCCATGGTGTACAAGGGTAGTCAATTCTAAAAGGTTAGTAAGCGACGAACGACCTTTCATGAAGTCATGCTGACAAGGAGAAATAGTGGATCTGGATAGGTGTTGAAGGGAAGACGTAATAATTTTCTCAAACAGCTTTGGTATTGCCGAAAGTTTGGCAATGCCACGGTAGTTAGAAACATCCGATTTGCTACCCTTTTTAAAAAGCGGAATAATAAAAGACTCCTTCCAAATATCGGGAAAGGTACAAGTCTCACTCGATATAAAAAATAACCGAGATAAAGGTTTAGATAGGGAATTCGAACACATTTTAAGGATGCAACTAGGTATATTATCAAGACCGGGAACGAAGGAAGACGTCATAAATGACAAGCTAGAGATAATACAGTCTTCAGTAATACTAGGAAAAAACATACAATTTAAATGTGGGATTGAAAAGGGATAGGGTGTGGGTTCCGAAACAGTAGTAGAATAAGTCGACTGAAAGAATTTAGCAAACAGATCTGCAATATCTGAATCATTATTAGCAGTCTGGTCATTAAGTCTGAAAGTGGAGGGTAGTACATTAGAGCGTCTTTTGGAATTAACAAAGTTATAAAATCTTTTGGGGTTCTTATAAAATTCAACCTTACAGCGAACGATATAATTATTGTAGCATTGAGTGTTTAAAAGACAAAATTGAGATTTGGCTATACAGTAATTTGCATAGTCAAGACGCGAACCAGTTTTTTTAAATCTTTTAAAATATCTCGATTTAATGTTACGGAGATTAGAGAGCCTACGTGTGAACCAGACTGGCGCGCTGGAGACGGTAGAGACATTCACAAAAGGAACGCATTTATCAATTAGAGAATTAAGAGCAGAGTAGAAAAACTTCACTGCACACTCTATATCGCAGCACTCAAATAGAAATGACCAATCAAAAGAGAAAATAAGGCTATTAAGAAGATTGAAATTTGTTTTACGAAAACATCTACGACGAGAATTTGCGATGTTATTAAATGAATTAGTAACGGAATTGTAAGAAATAGTAAGTTCAATGGTAGGGTGATAGGGATCTTCAGGTTTCACTAGGGATACAGCACTAACAGTGGGATCAGAGACAAAAACAAGATCAAGGATTCTTTTAGAAGAGTTAAGGAAAGAATTAAACTGATATAGCGGACATTCAAGTAGGCTATCAAGAAAAACATGTTGAGATGAAGGAATTAAGAAAGATAGATTATCATCAACAAGCCAAGAAATATTAGGCAAGTTGAAATCACCTAAAACTATAAGGAAATCGCGATCTTTAAGACGATTAAAAATAGTTTACAAAGCATCAGCATGATGCATATAGGTCGTTATATCAGAAGCTGGAGGAATATATGAACAAGAAATATATAAGCTAAAGTTGGAACATGTAATTTCGACGCAAATAAACTCAACACCTAAGGGCAGATCAATCGGCACAACACTTGAACACAGATTCGAGTTGACAGCAATAAGTACTCCACCGCCGCGACGACCAACACGATCAAGCCTATAAGAAATAATGTTATTACAAAGAATTTAATTATCCAAAACAGAGGAGTTAAGCCAAGTTTCAGAGAAAGCTAATATGAAAGCTAATACTTCGGATAATGCATAATAAAATAGTGCTCAAATTACTGCTTTACTATAGCATTAGGAATTTGGTTACGTCCAAAATAAGCCGAAATGTTATTCCGTTTAGTGTTTGATATTAAGTAATTAGATATATGTATGTTATAACTGTGCATTGCGATGGAAATAAATGTGGAAAACTGTAAATAAATGTAATTCTACATAAACCATAAAATTTGTTTTTCATTAAATATGTTCGCTTTTCAGGTATCAAAACAAAAATAATCTTTTAATCCACGCTAATTGGGTAATTGCTAAGATAATAAAAATCTATTACTGTCGCAAAATCATAACTTCGATTGCTTCCAAAACGAGAATTGGAGATAAGTTGAACTTTTCTGACATGCAGTTAAATTTAGTTCAAATATGCCAATAATAGCTTCAAAAATTTATTTGGTGTATTTCACCAATAGGGCGAAATGGTAAATATATATATTCTTTGATGTGTGGTAAAAATTTAATCAAGCACAGAGGAATCACAGTATTACTAAATGGTAAAGCCCACTTGACAGAAAGATCCATAGTAGAAGCATATAACCGCCTAAAGCGAAAAAATAGAATTTTACCACCTGGGTACATAAACTATTTGAAGAACCCATAGAGACAATCGATCTCTCAGGGAATTAAAAAAAAAAAAAGAAAAAAGAAGAAAGTGTAAATATTTTTTTTGACATATATAATAAGAGAAGCTAGAATACATGCACAAGAATTAAATAAATCTTGTAAATGCCTCTCGCAGAATAGGGAAACATCCCAAAGTACAATAGAGAAACACTCGAAAATAATAATAGAGAGCCTAGAAAATATCAGAGCAGTGTTAAGAGAACACTATAGTAAACTAACTGCGGGACGAAAAACAGCCGCAAATGCATTCTGTGATGACTGCAAACAAAAGACAAAATCCGTATTGAAAAGATATAATATTGAATATAAACAAACAATTGATTTGGAAAGTTCAATATCACTGGAAGATAAAACCAAGTTAACGGCTAAAGAAGAGATGGATGAAGAAGAACCATCAGTGAGTTTAGATAACACAAAAATAACTCTTAATAAACCAGCCATTTCGCCAGGAAACGCAAAAATGACTCAAACAGTCACTGATTTTTCAAAGATGGCCTCAAACCTTATTCCACAGTTTGATGGCAGAAGAGAAAATCTTCAGAGCTTCATAGACGCATTGAATTTGATAAATTCACTAAAAGGCGACCATGAGGAAACAGCAGTGTGCCTGATAAAAACAAAACTAAAAGGTCACACAAGAAATTTGATAACCTCTGAACAAACAATAAAGGAGATTATCAACAGTATAGCATCAAACGTAAAAACGGAATCGGTAGCGTCAATAACAGCAAAAATTAAAAACCTACCCCAGAGAAACAAAACAGCAAGTCAGTATGCTCAAGAAATTGAAAAGCTTACTGAATCTCTGGAAGGTGCCTTTATACACGACGGCACAACTGTCGAACTAAAAAGTATACACTTTCAGTCGCTACAGAGGCAAAGTACGTATCGTACTAAAAGCAGGTATTTTCCGTGACATGAACGAACTGACAACAAAGTTTGGAGACAGTAGTACAGCAGAAACAGGACAGGCGAACCCTGTCATGCACGACCGCCAATACAATAGAAATGGACAAAATAACTACCGAGGTAGAGGTAGTTTGAAAAGCATCAGCATGATGCATATAGGTCGTTATATCAGAAGGAGGATATATATGAACAAGAAATATATAAGCTAAAGTTGGAACATGTAATTTCGACGCAAATAAACTCAACACCTAAGGGCAGATCAATCGGCACAACACTTGAACACAGATTCGAGTTGACAGCAATAAGTACTCCACCGCCGCGACGACCAACACGATCAAGCCTATAAGAAATAATGTTATTACAAAGAATTTAATTATCCAAAACAGAGGAGTTAAGCCAAGTTTCAGAGAAAGCTAATATGAAAGCTAATACTTCGGATAATGCATAATAAAATAGTGCTCAAATTACTGCTTTACTATAGCATTAGGAATTTGGTTATGTCCAAAATAAGCCGAAATGTTATTCCGTTTAGTGTTTGATATTAAGTAATTAGATATATGTATGTTATAACTGTGCATTGCGATGGAAATAAATGTGGAAAACTGTAAATAAATGTAATTCTACATAAACCATAAAATTTGTTTTTCATTAAATATGTTCGCTTTTCAGGTATCAAAACAAAAATAATCTTTTAATCCACGCTAATTGGGTAATTGCTAAGATAATAAAAATCTATTACTGTCGCAAAATCATAACTTCGATTGCTTCCAAAACGAGAATTGGAGATAAGTTGAACTTTTCTGACATGCAGTTAAATTTAGTTCAAATATGCCAATAATAGCTTCAAAAATTTATTTGGTGTATTTCACCCATAAGGCGAAATGGTAAATATATATATTCTTTGATGTGTGGTAAAAATTTAATCAAGCACAGAGGAATCACAGTATTACTAAATGGTAAAGCCCACTTGACAGAAAGATCCATAGTAGAAGCATATAACCGCCTAAAGCGAAAAAATAGAATTTTACCACCTGGGTACATAAACTATTTGAAGAACCCATAGAGACAATCGATCTCTCAGGGAATTAAAAAAAAAAAAAGAAAAAAGAAGAAAGTGTAAATATTTTTTTTGACATATATAATAAGAGAAGCTAGAATACATGCACAAGAATTAAATAAATTTTTGTAAATGCCTCTCGCAGAATAGGGAAACATCCCAAAGTACAATAGAGAAACACTCGAAAATAATAATAGAGAGCCTAGAAAATATCAGAGCAGTGTTAAGAGAACACTATAGTAAACTAACTGCGGGACGAAAAACAGCCGCAAATGCATTCTGTGATGACTGCAAACAAAAGACAAAATCCGTATTGAAAAGATATAATATTGAATATAAACAAACAATTGATTTGGAAAGTTCAATATCACTGGAAGATAAAACCAAGTTAACGGCTAAAGAAGAGATGGATGAAGAAGAACCATCAGTGAGTTTAGATAACACAAAAATAACTCTTAATAAACCAGCCATTTCGCCAGGAAACGCAAAAATGACTCAAACAGTCACTGATTTTTCAAAGATGGCCTCAAACCTTATTCCACAGTTTGATGGCAGAAGAGAAAATCTTCAGAGCTTCATAGACGCATTGAATTTGATAAATTCACTAAAAGGCGACCATGAGGAAACAGCAGTGTGCCTGATAAAAACAAAACTAAAAGGTCACACAAGAAATTTGATAACCTCTGAACAAACAATAAAGGAGATTATCAACAGTATAGCATCAAACGTAAAAACGGAATCGGTAGCGTCAATAACAGCAAAAATTAAAAACCTACCCCAGAGAAACAAAACAGCAAGTCAGTATGCTCAAGAAATTGAAAAGCTTACTGAATCTCTGGAAGGTGCCTTTATACACGACGGCACAACTGTCGAACTAAAAAGTATACACTTTCAGTCGCTACAGAGGCAAAGTACGTAACGTACTAAAAGCAGGTATTTTCCGTGACATGAACGAACTGACAACAAAGTTTGGAGACAGTAGTACAGCAGAAACAGGACAGGCGAACCCTGTCATGCACTACCGCCAATACAATAGAAATGGACAAAATAACTACCGAGGTAGAGGTAATTACCAAAATAACGGTTATAGGAATAATAATAATACCGGTGGATATCGTGGTAACTCCCGGTACAACAACCGAGGAAGAAATAATTCCAACCGTAACAGCTCGAACCGAGGTAATTCCAACCGAGGTAGCTCTAACAACGGAATGTTGTTAATGTAATGTACGACTTACTCAAAGTAATTGGGAAAACCAATAGATCCCTGCAGATATTCAGAAGAAACTGTAAATGTATACACTTTCAATCTTAGCCTAAGTATTTTCATCAAAGTTAAAAACGAAAATACAAACAACACATATACCTTCTTGTTAGATACAGGTGCAGACATATCAATAATAAAAAAAAAACAGATCCTTTTGAACAAATAGATACTTCAAACACAATTGAAATATCAGGAATTGGTGAAGGTTCAATTACTTCCAAAGGTCTAACCCTTATAGAACTAAGACAAAATTAATTCATAATTCCACACAACTTCCATATAGTAGACGAAAGTTTTCCAATTCCATTTGATGGAATTTTAGGACTAGATTTCTTCAAAACATTCAATTGTCAATTAGATTTCAGTGAACCAAGCGATTCACTATTATTAAGACCAAATAATTTAAATTTTGCAATAAATATCCCAATATTACACACTTGTGACAGCAATACCACAATCCTCCCAGCGAGATCTGAAGTAATCCGGCAAATAAAAATATTCCAAATGAAAAATCAAATATCGTCATCTTAAATCAAGAGGTCGAAAATGAAATATTTATTGGAAATTCAATCTCCAGTCCGAACAAAACATTTGTCCGAATTTTAAACACAACAAAAACAGTAAAAATTTTAAATTTAAAAACCATAAAATATGAATCATTAAAGAATTATGAAATTGTACAGACAAAACTGATGACCCAAGAAGTCAATCAGTAATACAAAAACTAAAAACAAACTTCCCACCTATGTTCAAAAACGTACTAGAAGAGCTCTGCACCAAGTATACAGATATATTTGGTTTAGAAAACGAACCAATTACTACAAACAACTTTTATAAACAAGAACTAAGATTGAATGACAATCAGCCAGTATACACAAAAAATTACAGAATACCACACATGCATAAAGAAGAAATAACTAGACAAGTCGATAAACTCATTAAAGATAAAATAGTTGAACCGTCAGAGTCCGAGTTTAATAGTCCGTTACTACTGGTACCGAAAAAGGGTTTACCAGGATCAGAAAAGAAACGATGGCGATTGGTAATAGACTATCGTCAAATAAACAAAAAATTGTTGTCCAATAAATTCCCATTACCAAGAATAGATGATATTCTCGATCAACTAGGCAGAGCCAAATATTTTTCATGCCTAGATTTAATGACCGGTTTTCACCAAATAAAACTAAATAATAAATCGCGAAGCATTACGTCCTTTTCCACCAACAATGGATCTTATCAGTTTACTAGACTACCGTATGGTCTGAAAATAGCACCAAATTCCTTTCAAAGAATGATGACAATCGCTTTCTCTGGATTAAATCCGTCACAAGCATTCCTTTACATGGATGACTTAATAGTCATTGGCTGTTCTGAGAAACACATGCTCAAAAACCTAAAGGATATTTTTGACATATGCAGAAAACACAACCTAAAACTGCATCCAGAGAAATGTTCATTCTTCATGCACGAAGTGACATTCTTAGGTCACAAGCGTACCGACAAAGGAATATTGCCAGATGACACCAAATATGACGTCATTGAAAAATACCCAGTACCAACAGATGCTGATGCTAGAAGATTCGTAGCCTTTTGTAACTATTACAGACGTTTTATTAAAAACTTCGCAGAACATGCACGTCCGATAACACAACTGTGTAAGAAAAACGTAGAATTTGTTTGGTCTGAAGAATGCCAAAGAGGATTTGAATATCTAAAAAAAGCCTTAATAGAACCCACACTGCTGCAGTATCCAGATTTTAGCAAAGAATTTTGCTAAATTTCAGTTACCATAAACCAATCATTTCCGTGATAGAGTATGGGAACAATTAGGTTCAACGAAATTATTCGAGAAAATATCTTTGTAAAAAATTGTCACTGTTAGAAAAAAATTGAATACTCCAACAAGTCACAATTAAAACGAAGATAAATATTATGCTTTTATGTTTTGGTCATGTGCAAGTTTAATAAAAATATGTTTATCAAAACAACCACTGTAAATAAAGTTTTGTAATACTGCAATGAGCTGAAATATATTATATTTTATCAGAAAAATGCTATTGCTTTCATTTGTTGTTCATGTTCATTCATTTCTGCTATTGTATATGACTGTAGTTCATCGTTTACTCGACGAATTCCTAGAGAGCTTCGCTCTACCCGGGTGTCCTGTGACACCTCATTGCTTTTTATACCCTTGCAAAAAGGGTACATTAATTTTGGTCAAAAGTGTGCAACGCATAGAAGGAAGCATCTCCGACCATATAAAGTATATATATTCTTAATCAGCACGGCGAGACGAGTTCAAATAGCCATGTCCGTCCGTCCGTCCGTCCGTCCGTCTGGATCAACGCAAACTCCTCCTAGACCGTAAGAGCTACAGAGCTGAAATTTTGCATGTAGGCTTGTATATACTGCATGCGTTGTATATCTCGGATTCAGCCGGATCGGATCACTATATCATATAGCTCCCATACAAATGGCAAGTTACGAACAGTGAATTTTCTTAATAACTTCGTTATTTTCTGAGCTATTGTCGTGAATTTTAATATTAGTGAGTTAATTACACATATAAACGACTATGCAAAATTTGATTAAGATCGGGTGACTATATCATATAGCTCCCATAGGAACGATCTTTCGAAAACAGTGACTTTGGTGAATAACTTCGTTACTTTTGACGCGATTGCTTTCAGATTAAACATTTGTTAGTTTGATATATCTGTTAATGATTGTGCCAAATTTAATAAGGATCGGGTAACTGTATCATATAGCTCCCATAGGATCGATCGGTGGAAAACAGTGACTTTGATCAATAACTCCGTTATTTCCTATGTAGGCCGTTCTTTCGCAAACATTAGCCTTTTTAGCTTAAACGTTTTTCCACTTTTGATGGCTATAGGTAAGGAAAGAGTTACCAAAAATGTTGCAAGGGTATACAAACTTTGACGCGGTCGAAGTTAGCCCCGGCCCACTGGTTTTCTTATATAAACACCGTTTTTAAATGAAATTTCCTTCTTATTTTAAACAGGTATCACGATAATAAAATGGTTAATTATGATACACAAGTTGGTTTTGTTGTGACGCACAGTGGGGCCTTCTGGCATTTAGCATTGCAAAAATCATAGCGTCTAAACCAATAAATTTCAAAAATTTAAAAAGCATATGATAAAGAATACCTTAAGTTTCAAAATGAATGTTTGGCAAAAGTGCTGGGTGTTCGTGGTGCTGTAATATTCAAGGTCAAAGTCAGAAAATATTTCCAAGCATGTTTTTCCTTTAAAAATGGATCGAAAACCGGTTTTTTTAATCACAAATGGAATTTTTCATTGTTTTAGACGACTATGTAAGATTTTTTATTGTTTTAATTTGGTTTTTTAACATAATTACAAAAGGAAAAAAAAAATTTTTTTAAATTTTTTTTTAGGTTAATTTTGAAAATTTGCTATTGATGGCTGATTTTCCTCAAAATAATTTTCAATATTTACATCAGTATCTAATAAACTCAACATTTCGGGACTATAGTTGCTATTTTCCAAATCCTTTTGTGATCGCACATGTCTCAGTGATGCAATAAGTGGGTCCGAAGAGGCTGCTAGCATGTTAAAAATGTCTTCATTTTGTCTAACACGAGAAGTTTTTAATGTATTAGTTTATCTGAACCTTTTGTAGTCCTTGTTTTTACATTCCTGTGCTTCTTCGGATAGCTCTCTAAATGGTAAACACTGATATTCTATTAAATCCTTTCCGTGAGCCAAAATCCTATGTGCCGTTGGGGTAAGTTTTTTTGCGGATATAATTCAGTCAAAAGATGAGCAGTCTTTGAAGTATATTCGGCAAATTTTTCACCATTTACCATTTCCTGGCAATTTATAACATTCAAGATAACAGCCAACCTTTTAATGATCTCTTGACTAACACCTGTTATAAAATATGTCACTTCATCATTTTCAAAAAATCTCCTTGAAGTATTTCCATCATTCGTGTTTCCGTATCCGTACTTTGGGCAGTCAACTTTCAGTCCCAGCTTTATATTGTGTATATTTGATTTTCAACTTAAGCTCCGTACTAGCGTTTTCGAATGAAACGCTCATCTCCTTTAGCAATCCCTTTTCAAAATCATTTGAGTTTTCACACTCTTTGAAAAATTTCAAAATCCTTTCATTCTTTAACAACATTTTTGCACAATTAAATAAAACTGTCTTGAATTATATTGACAAATACTATTCAGTCCTGATTTAAGGTGATTACACTTATGAAGTTAAAAATAAACTGTAGCAAACGAGAGGAATAAGTAGCTCTTTAAGTTATATTTTTTGAATTAACTAGGTAGAACGAAAAATCGGTATTACCCTTTTTGTATTAATTAGGTAAACAACTTAATATTTACATCCAATTAGGTAAACGGAAATAAAAACGACCAACCCACAAATAGGACAAACTTTTCATCAACTTAAATAACATTTACCTGTCTTGTCATTTTTTCCAAAGCAGGTAATTAGCAATTTATTATTGTAGAAAGGCATATATGTAAACAGGTAGTATTTGCAAAACAGCATTACGCAATGTTATCATTTAAATACAAAGAAGCTACAGGCCAATACGCATGCGCTCTTCTTCTTCCTTATACCTGCTCCGCATTTTTTAGAAGAGGTCGCCTTAGTTTTATGGCTTACGCATCGCTGTCGCAGGTCTCCGCATATTGGAACTATATACATCTGATAGGTAAATATTTCACCTACTACATACACTATAGTCCGGTATTGATACTTGTTGAGTCTTGCTAGTTTTATTCCATCAAAGTTCAAAAAATGCCAATATTTAGTACATTTTTTAAACGCTTCTAGTTCAATAACTATTTAAGTAATTATTAAAATTTATGAAACATGCTATTAGTAATTATTAAAATATATAAAGAACATACTTTTCAGTAGATCCAAGATCGATTGTTGAAATCGCCCAATATTCAGTTTTAAAGTTGCGATTTTTTTTAAAAATTTTAATTTTTTCCTTTTCACTAAAAATGTCTCAACTTTGGGCGCCTCTAGCACCCATGAATCTCAACCGATTTCAAAAATTTTTCGGATTCATAATCTCTGAAGTATTTCCTATCGATTGCATATATAATTTTTGCCAAACGCGATCATGAAAAAAACGTATTTTTGCAACGCTATCCGAGCAGAGGCCCAAGTGTGTGACGTCGCTATCCTCCGATGCACAATTGACCCATGAAAGTGGATCAATTTTGGCAGTGGCGCAGAATATCCGTTCAAATAAATCACGAGCGACGTTCAGTAACAGCAGTACCATTAGCAGTTCTTCAACTTTTAATCCTCCTGTTACATCTGTTCCGCAATCGTCATATCTTCTTATTCCTTCAATGAGTGTGCTTACCATTAGACATGTAAACTTTCAACACGCTGGTAATTACACATGTGCGCCATCAAATGCTCGCCCAGCTAGCATTACAGTACATGTGTTGAGAGGTAACTGCAGACCAATGAAATGTAATAAAACTTGTTTTAAGCCACTGTTTTTGTATTTTTGTGTTTATTTTCAGGTGAAAGGCCTGCTGCAATGCATCACGCAAACAGAACCGTTTTAGATAGTGAAAACACTAATAACAACAGTTTGGGGATAAATATGGGAGGTTATAGTTGTTCTATTCGTTATAAATTATCATTGTCGTTTCTGTTTTTACCAGTCATTTATCTGTTGGCAAATAGTACACACATATTTTTTCACGTTTTTTTTCACATTTCAATTTTAATGACTTTCTACATACTTGGATTATTTGCCACATTTAGTTAAAGTTTTAAAGTGTTGCTGATGAATGAAGAGAACAACTTTAATTAATAAAACCTAAAATCTTAGTATATTAGGATTTGTAAATACATTGTCATATATCATACTTAAATAAGACCTTTTATTGTAATGTTAAAATTGTAAGTTATATATATGATAAGTCAGTTAAACTTAAAATGTAAATAGACTTCCATTACATTAAATGTACTGAATTGTTTAATAAAAAAACCAATAGAAACAATAAATACACATTCAATGAATATCTGAATATTGTTAGTTCACATAACAAATTTTAGAAAACACTTGAATATGTTTATGAACTTTTAAAGTGCAAACCCCAACATGGATTTAAATATATACTTTTTTTATTTATTTATTTATTTATTTACGTCAACTAACACAGCAGTCGACGAAAAAGCTTAAGCTAAAGACAGATAGTAATTAATTGAAAAAGATAGCTTAGCTATATACACAACTAAACATCCCCGACCCGGTGGAGGTGTTTTATTTGCATAAGGTGCCAGCTATGCCCCGATTCACAGCCAATGTGGTCAGGAATGAGTTGCAACCAATCCAAGTCCAGAATATTATTATTGGTTTCGCTGTAGATGATTAAAAAGTATAGCGCGAAGAGAAGTGACAGAAAGATGAGGAGAAATTAGGTGAGAAAGGTTGTGAAAAGATTGGCAAAGAACACGAAAAGGTTCATGAAGAGAGTAGTTAGTCAGACATCTACTAAGGTGAATAGGAAAAAAGTTTCTGGTCCGACGTGAGGGAACACAAAAATATAGCGTATCTAGTAAATTAGTATAAATGACTTCGCCGTTGACTAGTTTATGGAGAAGGAGAATGCCAAAAACGAGCCTACTGTTGTAAAGTGAAGGAAGAATATAGCGTATCTAGTAAATTAGTAGAAGTGACTTCGCCGTTGACTAGTTTATGGAGAAGGAGAATGCCAAAAACGAGCCTACTGTTGTAAAGTGAAGGAAGATTAATAAGAAGAAGTCTGCTAGAATAAGAAGATAGGCGAAGACTCGGGTCCCAATTAAGACCGCGTAACGCAAACTTAAGGAATTGCTTCTGTACCGATTCAATACTACGCTGGTGAACATCATATTGCGGATTCCACACTGGCGAGCAATATTCTAGAGTAGGGCGAACTAACGAAGTGTATAAAACCTTTGTTACATAGGGATCATAAAATTCTTTGGCCCAACGTTTAATAAAGCCAAGAAGGCTGCATGCTCTATTGACAATAGAAGAAATATGAACATTAAATGAAAGTTTTGGGTCAAACATCACGCCTAATTCTTTGAATGATGGTACACAATCTAACAGAACAGACTTAACAGAGTAATGAGCTAGGAACGGAGATAAACGACTGAAAGTCATAAAAGAACACTTAGAGGCATTAAGGTGTAATTTATTAACGTGGCACCAATCACAGAACGCATCGAGATCTGATTGCAAGTACTGTTGGAAAGAAGGATCATTATAGGAATAACAAATCTTGACGTCATCCGCAAACATGAGCACGCGTGAATGAGCCAAGGCCAAAGGCAAATCATTTGTAAACAGTGTAAATAACAGGGGGCCCAGATGACTGCCTTGGGGTACACCTGACGTAACTCGAACAGTTTTAGATATCGAGGAACGAAAAGACACCTTTTGGGTTCTGCCAATAAGATACGACTTTAACCAAGCCAACAGTTTTGGGGAAAAACCCATTATGTTAAGTTTCGCGAGAAGCATAGAATGATCAACCGTATCGAAAGCCTTACTAAAGTCAGTATAAATAACATCAGTTTGACACTTTTTACGGAAGCCATGGTGTACAAGGGTAGTCAATTCTAAAAGGTTAGTAAGCGACGAACGACCTTTCATGAATCCATGCTGACAAGGAGAAATAGTGGATCTGGATAGGTGTTGAAGGGAAGACGTAATAATTTTCTCAAACAGCTTTGGTATTGCCGAAAGTTTGGCAATGCCACGGTAGTTAGAAACATCCGATTTGCTACCCTTTTTAAAAAGCGGAATAATAAAAGACTCCTTCCAAATATCGGGAAAGGTACAAGTCTCACTCGATATAAAAAATAACCGAGATAAAGGTTTAGATAGGGAATTCGAACACATTTTAAGGATGCAACTAGGTATATTATCAAGACCGGGAACGAAGGAAGACGTCATAAATGACAAGCTAGAGATAATACAGTCTTCAGTAATACTAGGAAAAAACATACAATTTAAATGTGGGATTGAAAAGGGATAGGGTGTGGGTTCCGAAACAGTAGTAGAATAAGTCGACTGAAAGAATTTAGCAAACAGATCTGCAATATCTGAATCATTATTAGCAGTCTGGTCATTAAGTCTGAAAGTGGAGGGTAGTACATTAGAGCGTCTTTTGGAATTAACAAAGTTATAAAATCTTTTGGGGTTCTTATAAAATTCAACCTTACAGCGAACGATATAATTATTGTAGCATTGAGTGTTTAAAAGACAAAATTGAGATTTGGCTATACAGTAATTTGCATAGTCAAGACGCGAACCAGTTTTTTTAAATCTTTTAAAATATCTCGATTTAATTTCGATACTTGATCTGCTCCAGAAAATACAAAGGCACAGAAAAAAATTTCAGCCCGATAGCTCTTCAGATGGCTGAGTAAAACGCATACGCACGGACGGACAGACGGACATGGCTATATCGACTCAACTTCTTATGCTGATCAAGAATATATATACTTTATGCGGTCGAAAACGTCTCCTTCTGTGCGTTACAAACATCTGACCAATTTTATAATATCCTCTGCAAGGGTATAAAAAGTAAAAAAACTTGAAATATAAAATTTTTTTTAAACCTTACCCACCCTTAAGGATATAAAAGAATGTCACCTAGCGCTACCATTACTGATTGATTTTTAAAAGCTCACGCCAAAATGGACGTTCTTTGCGGACGACTGAATGAAATAGTATAATTTTTTTTGGTTATTAATAACAGTGCAAAACATTATAAGATTCTGGGGAATATAACACATTCTCATTGAAACGATCGATGTAAAACAGTGACTTTTATGAACAACTTCGTTATTTACGTTTTTTAGATGAAATTAACAATATCAAACAATCGAACAATAATTTTTGAAAAAAAAAAGTTTTTGGCTATAACCAAATTAGATAATTAACTTGCGCACATAATATTCGATAATTCAATTTTTCTACCTGGGTTAACTATGTATACTACAGGGTGCTCCAGGGTGGGCTTGGGAACAAAATTTGTGATCTTTCGTGTCGAAAGAGTAACAAAAAACTTTAATGAATAAAAAAACCTTGAAATGGACGAAGTTAAATGCGGCCCTCTGGCTTGTCTTTATATGGTGGCGGTTTATATGTTGTCATTCATTTACCTAAAAAGTTATAAGTCTTCCAGACTCACAATGGTTTTCTTAAGATAGTTTACATGACTGAAGAAAATTGCCAGGCGTTTAACGTGTATATCGCAGCACTCAAATAGAAATGACCAATCAAAAGAGAAAATAAGGCTATTAAGAAGATTGAAATTTGTTTTACGAAAACATCTACGACGAGAATTTGCGATGTTATTAAATGAATTAGTAACGGAATTGTAAGAAATAGTAAGTTCAATGGTAGGGTGATAGGGATCTTCAGGTTTCACTAGGGATACAGCACTAACAGTGGGATCAGAGACAAAAACAAGATCAAGGATTCTTTTAGAAGAGTTAAGGAAAGAATTAAACTGATATAGCGGACATTCAAGTAGGCTATCAAGAAAAACATGTTGAGATGAAGGAATTAAGAAAGATAGATTATCATCAACAAGCCAAGAAATATTAGGCAAGTTGAAATCACCTAAAACTATAAGGAAATCGCGATCTTTAAGACGATTAAAAATAGTTTGCAAAGCATCAGCATGATGCATATAGGTCGTTATATCAGAAGCTGGAGGAATATATGAACAAGAAATATATAAGCTAAAGTTGGAACATGTAATTTCGACGCAAATAAACTCAACACCTAAGGGCAGATCAATCGGCACAACACTTGAACACAGATTCGAGTTGACAGCAATAAGTACTCCACCGCCGCGACGACCAACACGATCAAGCCTATAAGAAATAATGTTATTACAAAGAATTTAATTATCCAAAACAGAGGAGTTAAGCCAAGTTTCAGAGAAAGCTAATATGAAAGCTAATACTTCGGATAATGCATAATAAAATAGTGCTCAAATTACTGCTTTACTATAGCATTAGGAATTTGGTTACGTCCAAAATAAGCCGAAATGTTATTCCGTTTAGTGTTTGATATTAAGTAATTAGATATATGTATGTTATAACTGTGCATTGCGATGGAAATAAATGTGGAAAACTGTAAATAAATGTAATTCTACATAAACCATAAAATTTGTTTTTCATTAAATATGTTCGCTTTTCAGGTATCAAAACAAAAATAATCTTTTAATCCACGCTAATTGGGTAATTGCTAAGATAATAAAAATCTATTACTGTCGCAAAATCATAACTTCGATTGCTTCCAAAACGAGAATTGGAGATAAGTTGAACTTTTCTGACATGCAGTTAAATTTAGTTCAAATATGCCAATAATAGCTTCAAAAATTTATTTGGTGTATTTCACCCATAGGGCGAAATGGTAAATATATATATTCTTTGATGTGTGGTAAAAATTTAATCAAGCACAGAGGAATCACAGTATTACTAAATGGTAAAGCCCACTTGACAGAAAGATCCATAGTAGAAGCATATAACCGCCTAAAGCGAAAAAATAGAATTTTACCACCTGGGTACATAAACTATTTGAAGAACCCATAGAGACAATCGATCTCTCAGGGAATTAAAAAAAAAAAAAAGAAAAAAGAAGAAAGTGTAAATATTTTTTTTGACATATATAATAAGAGAAGCTAGAATACATGCACAAGAATTAAATAAATCTTGTAAATGCCTCTCGCAGAATAGGGAAACATCCCAAAGTACAATAGAGAAACACTCGAAAATAATAATAGAGAGCCTAGAAAATATCAGAGCAGTGTTAAGAGAACACTATAGTAAACTAACTGCGGGACGAAAAACAGCCGCAAATGCATTCTGTGATGACTGCAAACAAAAGACAAAATCCGTATTGAAAAGATATAATATTGAATATAAACAAACAATTGATTTGGAAAGTTCAATATCACTGGAAGATAAAACCAAGTTAACGGCTAAAGAAGAGATGGATGAAGAAGAACCATCAGTGAGTTTAGATAACACAAAAATAACTCTTAATAAACCAGCCATTTCGCCAGGAAACGCAAAAATGACTCAAACAGTCACTGATTTTTCAAAGATGGCCTCAAACCTTATTCCACAGTTTGATGGCAGAAGAGAAAATCTTCAGAGCTTCATAGACGCATTGAATTTGATAAATTCACTAAAAGGCGACCATGAGGAAACAGCAGTGTGCCTGATAAAAACAAATCTAAAAGGTCACACAAGAAATTTGATAACCTCTGAACAAACAATAAAGGAGATTATCAATAGTATAGCATCAAACGTAAAAACGGAATCGGTAGCGTCAATAACAGCAAAAATTAAAAACCTACCCCAGAGAAACAAAACAGCAAGTCAGTATGCTCAAGAAATTGAAAAGCTTACTGAATCTCTGGAAGGTGCCTTTATACACGACGGCACAACTGTCGAACTAAAAAGTATACACTTTCAGTCGCTACAGAGGCAAAGTACGTACAAAGTCGTACTAAAAGCAGGTATTTTCCGTGACATGAACGAACTGACAACAAAGTTTGGAGACAGTAGTACAGCAGAAACAGGACAGGCGAACCCTGTCATGCACTACCGCCAATACAATAGAAATGGACAAAATAACTACCGAGGTAGAGGTAATTACCAAAATAACGGTTATAGGAATAATAATAATACCGGTGGATATCGTGGTAACTCCCGGTACAACAACCGAGGAAGAAATAATTCCAACCGTAACAGCTCGAACCGAGGTAATTCCAACCGAGGTAGCTCTAACAACGGAATGTTGTTAATGTAATGTACGACTTACTCAAAGTAATTGGGAAAACCAATAGATCCCTGCAGATATTCAGAAGAAACTGTAAATGTATACACTTTCAATCTTAGCCTAAGTATTTTCATCAAAGTTAAAAACGAAAATACAAACAACACATATACCTTCTTGTTAGATACAGGTGCAGACATATCAATAATAAAAAAAAAACAGATCCTTTTGAACAAATAGATACTTCAAACACAATTGAAATATCAGGAATTGGTGAAGGTTCAATTACTTCCAAAGGTCTAACCCTTATAGAACTAAGACAAAATTAATTCATAATTCCACACAACTTCCATATAGTAGACGAAAGTTTTCCAATTCCATTTGATGGAATTTTAGGACTAGATTTCTTCAAAACATTCAATTGTCAATTAGATTTCAGTGAACCAAGCGATTCACTATTATTAAGACCAAATAATTTAAATTTTGCAATAAATATCCCAATATTACACACTTGTGACAGCAATACCACAATCCTCCCAGCGAGATCTGAAGTAATCCGGCAAATAAAAATATTCCAAATGAAAAATCAAATATCGTCATCTTAAATCAAGAGGTCGAAAATGAAATATTTATTGGAAATTCAATCTCCAGTCCGAACAAAACATTTGTCCGAATTTTAAACACAACAAAAACAGTAAAAATTTTAAATTTAAAAACCATAAAATATGAATCATTAAAGAATTATGAAATTGTACAGACAAAACTGATGACCCAAGAAGTCAATCAGTAATACAAAAACTAAAAACAAACTTCCCACCTATGTTCAAAAACGTACTAGAAGAGCTCTGCACCAAGTATACAGATATATTTGGTTTAGAAAACGAACC
This sequence comes from Drosophila willistoni, assembly GCF_018902025.1. Lineage (NCBI taxonomy): Eukaryota > Metazoa > Arthropoda > Insecta > Diptera > Drosophilidae > Drosophila > Drosophila willistoni. The sequence continues at coordinate 36,415 of NW_025814455.1, forward strand.
AATTACTACAAACAACTTTTATAAACAAGAACTAAGATTGAATGACAATCAGCCAGTATACACAAAAAATTACAGAATACCACACATGCATAAAGAAGAAATAACTAGACAAGTCGATAAACTTATTAAAGATAAAATAGTTGAACCGTCAGAGTCCGAGTTTAATAGTCCGTTACTACTGGTACCGAAAAAGGGTTTACCAGGATCAGAAAAGAAACGATGGCGATTGGTAATAGACTATCGTCAAATAAACAAAAAATTGTTGTCCAATAAATTCCCATTACCAAGAATAGATGATATTCTCGATCAACTAGGCAGAGCCAAATATTTTTCTACCAGCAATGGATCTTATCAGTTTACTAGACTATCGTATGGTCTGAAAATACACCAAATTCCTTTCAAAGAATGATGACAATTGCTTTCTCTGGATTAAATCCGTCACAAGCATTCCTTTACATGGATGACTTAATAGTCATTGGCTGTTATGAGAAACATATGCTCAAAAACCTAAAGGATATTTTTGACATATGCAGAAAACACAACCTAAAACTGCATCCAGAGAAATGTTCATTCTTCATGCACGAAGTGACATTCTTAGGTCACAAGCGTACCGACAAAGGAATATTGCCAGATGACACCAAATATGACGTCATTGAAAAATACCCAGTACCAACAGATGCTGATAGTGCTAGAAGATTCGTAGCCTTTTGTAACTATTACAGACGTTTTATTAAAAACTTCGATAACACAACTGTGTAAGAAAAACGTAAAATTTGTTTGGTCTGAAGAATGCCAAAAAAGATTTGAATATCTAAAAAAAGCCTTAATAGAACCCACACTGCTGCAGTATCCAGATTTTAGCAAAGAATTTTGCATAATAACAGATGCTAGCAAATATGCATGTGGAGCAGCACTAACTAAAACTTATGGCGATAAGCAGTTGCCAGTATCATACGCATCCTGTTCGATCACTAAAGGTGAAAGTATTAAAAGGACTACTGAGCAAGAACTAGCTGCGATACACTGGGCTTGTAATAACTTTCGCCCATATATATATGGCAGACACTTCAGAGTCAAAACAGACCATAGACCCCTAACGTATTTATTTTCTATGATAAATCCGAGTTCAAAATTAACAAGAATGAGACTTTATATAGAGGAATATGAATTTACAGTAGAATATCTGAAGGGAAAAGATAATTTTGTTGCGGATGCATTATCCCGCAATTCGATACAAGAACTAAAAAACACAAAAGCACATGTCCTGAAAGTCACTACCAGGCAGCAAAGTAGACAAAATAATCTCTGGCCAGATGATAAAAATGAAAATAAAATTAGGCACGTACCTAATGATGCTTCTAAGCCCAAAATACATGAAGTACTCTGCAATGATCAAGTAAGAAAAATGATCAAGTGACTTTGCGCGTAACACACGATTTATGTTTCCTCAAGCATGGAAAGAAAGTTATAGCAAGAATTGAGATTGGAGATCTGTACACCAATGGAAATCTAGACTTAGGTCAGTTTTTTCAAAGGCTTGAAAAACAACCAAGTTTTTACTGGAAATCAAGCAAGTCAAATTGGCACCGAGTGAAAAGATCTTTAAAACATTTTCAATAGAATCTTTTAAAAAAATGGGCAATTAAACATTGAAAACATTAAGAGTAGCGCTACTCCAACCGGTGACTATTATAGAAAAAGATAAAGATAAAGAAGCAATATTGTCTACATACCATGATGATCCGATACAGGGTGGCCATACAGGCATTACAAAAACTTTGGCCAAAGTAAAAAGACATTATTATTGAAATAACATGACACATCATGTAAAAGACTACATTAATAAATGTGAAAAATGCCTAAAGTCAAAAACGACAAAGCACATCAAAACACCCTTCGTTATTACAGAAACCCCAATACATGCTTTTGATAGGGTCGTCACTCTAATATGTGACTTGACGAAATACTTAGTAGCAATACCGGTTCCCAATAAAAGCGCTACAACAATCTCGAAAGCTATTTTTGAATCCTTCATTCTGAAGTACGGTCCAATGAAGACGTTCATTAGGGACATGGGAACAGAATACAAAAATTCAATAATAAATGACTTGTGCAAATATTTAAAAATAGATAGATATAGAAATAAATAAAACATTACGTCTACTCCACACCACCACCAGACCTTGGGTACCGTTGAAAGAAGTCATGGGACATTCAATAAATTGTGCATTGTGCAAATATTTAAAAATAGATAGATATAGAAATAAATAAAACATTACGTCTACTCCACACCACCACCAGACCTTGGGTGCCGTTGAAAGAAGTCATAGGACATTCAATGAGTACATTCGATCATATATATCAGTAGATAAAACTGATTGGGACATATGGTTACAATATTTTGAGTACTGTTTTAACACAACCCCGTCAGTAACACACAAATACTGTCCCTATGAACTTGTGTTTGGTAAACAAAATAATTTACCAACGCATTGTAATAGCATAATAGAATAGAACTATTATATAACGTAGATGATTATGCTAAAGAAGTTAAGTTTGGATTAGAACTAGCATACAGTACAGCTAGAATAATGTCAGAGAAACGTAAGGAAAACCAGAAAATTTTTTATGACAATAAGTCAGCAGATTTTAAAATAGAAATAGGAGATAAGGGTTTCTTAAAAAACGAAGCTGGTCATAAGCTTGACTCAGCCTATATAGGACCATTCGAAGTTGTAAAAATATCTAAAAACAACAACATAAAAATTAGGAATAATATAAAAAGGATACAAACAGTACATAACAATGGTTAAAAATGTGCAAAAAAAATTCAAAAAAAAAAAAAAAACCAAAAGAACTATATAACATTTTTTTATGGATTCAACTACTAACACTACTTCATTTTATTACAAATATAAAAAAAAAAAAAAGAATTTTTTTGAGAAAGAAAATTTGTCTGGCCAGACAAATAAAACAATTTTTCTAACAAACATAGATACATTACTATTCATCAATCATTAATTATCATTAGTAGTAATTAATAAATAACTCCATAATATTACGTTATTTTCTAAAAAGGGGAGGTGTAGTATATTCATACCAAAAATCATTCAACACAAAGAGCTCAACTTGTAACACTTTGTTGCAAGTATAAACAATAAGATATGTACGCAATAAAACATAAGTGTGCACATGAATATGTTTATGTGTATACATTAATATATTCACATAAACATACTCACATAAATATACAGCTAAGCATGTTCATATATGTATGTACATTTATGTATGCACATACATATATTCACATGAGCAGCAATGCACAGGCGTAACATGAGCTAGGGCCAAGCCAGCGTGTCAACGCTGACCAAGCACTTTGATGCAAGCGCCCTAAATAATATGTATGTATGTATGTACTGACACTCTCCCTCTCTTTTGTATCTGTCGCCTAAGTCGCAGCATAAGAATATATATGTAACAATAGGTTAAGCCAAAGAATATTTTTGAAATAAAAATTAATCTGAATATTACCACCAACCAACACTGACGTGTTCGTATTTTAAATAATTCAATCTAAGTGGAACCCGCTCATTACAGTACATTCTGGACAAGATACTGTGTGTAAAAACAGCAGCGTCTACCATTCCTTGGTAAAAATGACGCCTTATGAATACCGAAATGCTATCGCTCTGAAGAAAACTCACAATAAGAAGTTCGCTGCCAAAGGGGAGGTACATTTAATGATTGGGTATTCCTTGACAGCGACAGCTTATCGTTTGTATAGTCCAGACAAGATAATGATAATACATATAGGGTCTAGCAGTGAAGACGGGACATGAAGTTGTTTGAATATCATTTGTCGAGTAACCCAACGCCGATCGGTTCTGAAGAAGGTGACCAAGCGGGTATCAATGTAAATGAACTGAATCCAGATAAGCAGGAAAGAGATAACGATGCGAGCGACAACTATGAGAGCGTGGCTAGGGAACAGCTTTAAGCTTATGAAGAAGCCATTAATGGCGAAATGAGGAGTGAATGGATAGCATCAATGCAAAATGAGATAGATACATTAAAGGCAAACAATACTTGTGAACTGGTAGAATTACCTGAGGGTAAGAAAGCTGTTAACTCTAATTGGTTTTTTTTATTTATTTATTTATTTATTTATTTACGTCAATTTATTAACGTGTCACCAATCACAGAACGCATCGAGATCTGATTGCAAGTGCTGTTGGAAAGAAGGATCATTATAGGAATAACAAATCTTGACGTCATCCGCAAACATGAGGACGCGTGAATGAGCCAAGGCCAAAGGCAAATCATTTATAAACAATGTAAATAACAGTGGGCCCAGATGACTGCCTTGGGGTACACCTGACGTAACTTAAACAGTTTTAGATATCGAGGAACGAAAAGACACTGTTGGAGGAGAACTCCTGAATTTACATTAATTAATTTAATTATTCGGAAATATTAACCATTGGGTTAAATAGCTAAACTATCGATATATCGCAAGCTCAAAGAGAGTTCAATCTAGCATCACTGTTGTCTCTCTTCTTGCGTTTCCCTTTACATTTTACTTTGTATTACTCTCTCTCGTAGCATACAAGAATTGAAGAATTTACTGTACCAAGAGAAGTCGAATGCGACGGACGCATAATAAATGTAAAACTACTAACGTCGTCTAATCTGATTGTGGCAAGGGAAGTTTTGATTCATCGAATCCAACGAGTAGCAGATTATAATTATGGCCGAGAAATTGGCCAACATTTTGGCGACGGTGACAGGACCATAAACTTGCTGTTAAATAAGTTTTGGTTCAATTGCAACTAAGTTGGACTCGTTGTTTCATAACTTCTTAAGCTACCACAAGTTTCCGAAAAGGGATTGCAAGAGGCAATCAATCATCAAACACCCGTTGAGACATCTAGGAAGAAAAGTCGACATCATTAATGCATATGATACCACGTTAAACTCTCCACATACTGCAGTAAAGTCATTGGAATAAAACCGCAAGTATTCAATCAAACAATTACTGTACTCGCACATGTCCAATAAGAGAAAACCGAACAGTTATATTTTCGTCGTTTGTCATTCCACTCGTTACATATCGAACACAAACAAGCGTGAGTGCCTGCGCCAACTGTACATCAAAAAACAGTTAAGTTTGCGAACATACACGTATAACTATTCAACATTCTGGTTGGTTCTGCTACTTGGAGGTGTTGCTGGCGTTTATTGAAGCATTATGGGCAAAGAGGGTTCAAACACTCCCGTAAGCTCTAAGGGAACAGACAAACTAACAAATCTTAGATCCCAGCGGACTCAGTTTGAAAATCATATTCGAACCTTACATGAAAGATCATTGCTACTAGCGACCAAGAAGATGCCGATACACTAGACTGCAGACTTCAAATACTTGAATCTCATTATAGGCAAATTACTCACATTCAAACACAAATTGAAAATTTGTACGTTTGATAAAGAGCGCAGTAATTTAGATGAAAAGTTCATAAAGGTCAAGGTACATTTATTGTCTCTTTTACAAAGGAAACGTTCAATGGGACCAGTAAACACATCGGATATGAGTTTTATGAGTTCTTCAATGTCTCCTACAGTGGTTCACAGTCAACGATTGTCTAAACTAAAATTACCCAGTTTCGATGGCAAATATTCAGCGTTTAAGAGATTCAAATCGTCTTTCCTAAATCTTATTCACAACGATCACCATTTGCCAACAATTGATAAGTTAAATTTTCTTCTCGAATGTTTATCGGGACCTGCACTGGAGGTGGTGCAGTCGTTCCAAGTCACCGAACAAAACTACAGTCAAGCTTCCATGATTTTATATCGAGTCTGTTCAATTTACCATTAGTCAAGCAACCAGAAGCAAGACTTTTGCAGAAGCTCATCGATAATGCGTCCGCTATACGCGGATCACTTCTTACACTAGGATCAACTGAGGAAATAATGAATAACATCATGATTCACATACTTCTTACGAAGGTTGATGCTGAGACCAAAGGCGTCTACGACGAAAAGCAAAGCTTCGACAAGCTTTTAACGTGGGAGGAATTCTGCACAATTCTTCATCGCCGCTGCCAGTTCCTAGAAAGTCATCAGACAGGTCAACTCGGTCAGCGCAATAGTTCACTAGGAGGAAAACGACCATCAACGTCAAAGGCATTCCTCAATATTAACTCTCAATGCTTACACTGCCATTCGACGGCACACTATGTTAGTAAATGTAAATCATTTGGAGAGTTATCGCTACAACAAAGGTTCGAAACAGTCAAACGGATCATCGGGACATCGCGTCAAGGATTGTCCCTCACTCTCCCGGTGCAAGATGTGCCGATCGGCTCATCATACGTTATTGCATCAATTCGCCCCCACCCCGATAAAAAACCTATCATCATCGATTCAATCTGTTAATCCAATAACTAATTCACAAAGCACTTCGTTATTAACGAACACTGATAAAAAGGGGATGCTTCCTACAGCATTGGTTCACATAATGGATAAGTCTGGCCAATTACATACTGTATTATTAGATTCATGTTCTGAACTTAATTTTATTACAGAAGAGACTGCCAAGCGGCTAAATCTGGATAGAACTCGTGTATCTCAAGAATTCAGCGGCATTACCGGAAGCAGTCAAGGCATTAAACACAATGCGTTTGCCACAATACGTTCTAGGCATTCATCATTTACGTGGTCCGCCAACTTTGCCGTCATTAAGAAAACTTGTGCTCAGCAACCACACGAGCATATCGATACATCAAATTGGACCATACCTACGGATATCAATCTAGCCGATCCGTATTTCAACGAGCCCCACAAGATACACATTTTAATAAACACGAATGGGCTGTTTGCAGCAATCGTCGATGGTCAGCAAGTCTTGGGCGAAAAAATGTCATATTTAATTAACACGGAATATGGATGGATAGCGAAAGCCATTTTTGTAAAAATGCAATTGTAAAATCGGATGGAAGACTCCAAGTTCGACTTCCATTTAAGGAACACCCAGAGCAATTAGGATTCTCCTACGACAACGCAGTACGCAAATCCTTAGGAAATCTTCTCGACCGCGACGATCAACTAAAAAAAGCATATGTAGATTTCATCAACGAGTATGTAAAACTTGGCCACATGTCTACCAAAACTGTCGCAAGCCACAACGAACCGCATTATTACATACCTCATCATTGCGTGTTGCGTCCGAAAAGCGTTACTACGAAACATAGAGTTGTTTGATGCTTCGGCTAAAACATCATCGGGAAAATCATTAAATGAGCTGTTAATGATTGGCCCCACAATTCAACAAGACCTATTTATAACATTTCTATCATTTCGTCTGAACAGGTATGCACTTACAGGCGACATAGCCAAGATGAATCGCCAATTTGTCATAGATCCAAGAGACCGAAGACTTCAGCGCATTGTATGGCGACCAACAAAAACAGAAGAACTAAAAACTTACGAGCTCAACACCGTGACATATGGCATGTCAGCTGCACCCTTCTTAGCTATCAGAGGCGTCCACCATATTGCCGATTTGTACTCACATGATCATCCTATAGGAGCTAAAACATTACGCAACGACTTATATGTGGATGACTTGCTAACCGGAGCTGATTGCGTAACCGAGCTTCAACACATTAAAAATGATACAGTAGACATCTTAGCACAGGCTGGATTGCATCTTACAAAATTTATTAGCAACTGCAAGGAAATTACGAAAACTTCAGAGGACGAAGTATTTTTCGCCATGGAAGATCAAGACACTACCAAAACTCTGGGAATGACGTGGATGCCATTTGTGACCACCAAGAACCATTTACCAAACGATCAATTCTTTCAGTAGTAGCAAGAATGTTTGACTTGCTGGGATTCATAAGTCCGGTCATAGTTCGGTGCAAAATTCTTATGCAAGACTTGACACTCAAGGGCCTAGATTGGGATGAGCCTGTCGATGGTCGAATTAAGGAAAGATGGAAAGAACTTTTACAGGATCTTAAAGACTTATCAAATCTACAAATACCACGATATGTGAACACATCAAAATCGTATCGATGCGAAATACACGGATTCGCTGACGCATCCGAAAGAGCGTACGGATGCTGTCTTTATGTTCGATCAGAACTCCCGAGTGGAGTCAAAGTCACTTTACGCGTTGCGAAATCAAAAATAGCACCTACCAAGACACAGTCATTGGCTAAGTTAGAACTGTGCGGAACATTGTTGCTCAGTCGGACTTGGCGCAAATTCGAAAGGACATTAAAATTATACATCGACAAGGTATACTTTTGGACCGATTCAAAAATTGTTCTGCAATGGCTGAAACTTCATGCATCAACACTAAATTGTTTTGTAGCAAATAGAGTATCAGAGTTACAACAACACAGGGAGGAAATAATATGGAAGCACGTCCCTTCTAACAAGAATCCAGCAGACATTGTTTCTCGTGGTTGTCGGACATCAGAGCTGCAAACAAGCATGTGGATAACAGGGCCAACATTCTTAAATTTGTCTAAGGCCGAATGGCCAATTCTTAGGCAACCACTTCCGCCGCCTATCGAAGTAAGAACCAAGTCAGCACTTCTTTGTAGCAGAGCGGACAACGCTAATTCACAATCTATTTTAAATATGATCATAAATAATTCTTCATCGTATATTCCAATCGTTCGAATTGTTTCATACCTCTATTGCAGCGTGAACAAAGTGAAGCCTGATCGCACTCTAAGTTCATCATCAATAGCCGATATTCGCATTACTGAGACAGAAATGTATCAATCGTTTTGGAAAATTGTTGCACTAATACAACAAGAATGTTATGCTGATAAAATATCTTTACTAAAAAACAAACAAACCTTAACACCGTGTCTACAGCGTTTGACACCATTCATGCACACAATGACATTTGGACAAACTGCAGTATGTGTAATGAGAGTCGGAGGACGTCTCGAAAACGGAGATCTTCCATTCAACGCCAAGCACCAGGCCCTGCTACCTCAAAATCATCGTTTTACCAAGCTATACATTGAATTCTTGCACAACAAAAATCATCATGCTGGCCCAAAGTTTATTTTATCTCTTTTACGAGAACAAATTTGGGTAATCAACGCACGAGCGTTGATTAGAAAAGTTGTGCGAAGCTGCATCCGCTGCTTTCACTTTAAACCTCGCCTCATGACTCAACTGATGGGCAATCTTGCTGCTGATCGACTACGAGCTGAAAGACCATTCCTAGTAACAGGAGTAGATTTTTGCGGCCCATTTTTCACGTCTTACAGGATTCGCGGAAAGCCGCCGTACAAAACATATGCGGCCATTTTTGTATGTTTCGCTTCAAAGGCGATTCATATTGAATTAGTCTCCGAATTGTCAACAAATGCATTTCTGCTTTGTATACGTAGATTTGTAGCGCGCCGTGGTGTACCATTGCACATGGTGTGCGACAACGCCACAAACTTTGTTGGCGCTGCTACAAGGCTAGCTGAGTTCAAGTCAAAATTGTTTAACTCAGACGTCATAGATCACATAAAAACATATAGTTCAATTAAAGGATTTAAGTTTTGCTTTATTCCCCCTAGAGCTCCACACTTTGGCGGCCTCTGGGAAGCGTCAGTAAAATCAGCGAAGACACTGGCTCTGAAGAATATTTCAAATGCATTTCTTACTTTCGAGGAACTACTCACTGTGTTCTCGGATGTAGAAGCTATCCTTAATTCAAGGCCATTAGCACCCACTTCAGATGACCCCAAGGATTTCAGTGCTCTCACTCCTGGGCATTTGCTGATTGGAACCGAATTAACGTCAGTACCAGAATCATTACCTTACCATTCCACGGACCCTCCCGGAACGGAACTTCGGCATCTGAATAGATGGCAGCGAGTGACCTATTTGAAACAACAATTCTGGACACTGTGGGCACGGGATTATGTTCATAACTTACAACAACGCAGCAAATGGATTTACGAAAAAGCAAATGTGGCCTTGGGACAACTAGTTATAGTACATGAAGACAACGTGCCGGCTCAACATTGGCCTTTAGCAAGAGTAGCGTCTGTACATGCCGGACCTGATGACAAAATTCGAGTAGTCGAACTTAGGACTGCAAAAGGAATCTTCAAAAGGCCAATTCACAAGATCGCTCCGCTTTCAGAATCATTTATTTGAAAGTTGGTTCTTTCAACAGGGGGAGGATGTTGGAGAAGAACTCCTGAATTTACATTAATTAATTTAATTATTCGGAAATATTAACCATTGGGTTAAATAGCTAAACTATCGATATATCGCAAGCTCAAAGAGAGTTCAATCTAGCATCACTGTTGTCTCTCTTCTTGCGTTTCCCTTTACATTTTACTTTGTATTACTCTCTCTCGTAGCATATAAGAATTGAAGAATTTACTGTACCAAGAGAACTCGAATGCGACGGACGCATAATAAATGTAAAACTACTAACGTCGTCTAATCTGATTGTGGCAAGGGAAGTTTTGTTTCATCGAAACCAACGAGTAGCAGATTATAAATATGGCCGAGAAATTGGCCAACAGATACCTTTTGGGTTCTGCCAATAAGTTACGACTTTAACCAAGCCAATAGTTTCGGGGAAAAACCCATGATGTTAAGTTTCGCGAGAAGCATAGAATGATCAATCGTATCGAAATCCTTACTAAAGTTAGTATAAAAACCGTCAGTTTGACACTTTTTACGGAAGCCATGGTGTACAAGGGTAGTCAATTCTAAAAGGTTGGTAAGCGACGAACAACCTTTCATGAAGCCATGCTGACAAGGAGAAATAGTGGATCTGGATAGACGTCATAATAGTCAAGTCGAGAACCAGTTTTTTTAAATCTTTTAAAATATCTCGATTTAATGTTACGGAGATCAGAGAGCCTACGTGTGAACCAGACTGGCGCGCTGGAGACGGTAGAGACATTTACATAAGGAACGTATTTATCAATTAGAGAATTAAGAGCAGAGTAGAAAAACTTCACTGCACGATCTATATCGCAGCACTCAAATAGAAATGACCAATCAAAAGAGAAACTAAGGCTATTAAGAAGATTGAAATTTGTTTTACGAAAACATCTACGACGAGAATTTGCGATGTTATTAAATGAATTAGTAACGGAATTGTAAGAAATAGTAAGTTCAATGGTAGGGTGATAGGGATCTTCAGGTTTCACTAGGGGCTGTGTTCGGGATACAGCTTTAACAGTGGGATGAGAGACAAAAACAAGATCAAGGATTCTTTTAGAAGAGTTAAGGAAAGAATTAAACTGATATAGCGGACATTCAAGTAGGCTATCAAAAAAAACATGTTGAGATGCCTAGCCTATAAGAAATTATGTTTTTAGGAAGAATTTCATTATCCAAAACAGAGAAGTTAAGCCAAGATTCAGAGAAAGCTAAAGGTTTGGCTATCACAGTACAGGTAATGAATGCAAGGACTAGACGTTATTAGTTTTTTGAAGCAGAAGATAAATTAGGAAGGTGGACAGGCAGCGGACGGAAGCGCTTATTGGGCGCAAACTCGTGTACAACTAGGCCCTCTGGCCAGAAATTAGTGTCAACCATAGCTGAGAAATACTCATTTGGTACTGTAATTTTAAAAGAGGCCTAGAAAACTTAAACTTTTGAATTAAAACCTTAGCAGGGCATATATTAGTAATGTAAGCTGCCACAGACGACTCAGATATATCAGGAGCAAGCCTAGAGATAAATAATTGTTTGCGACGAGGCACAGTTAGTGGAGGCGGAGGAGCATTGGGATCCGCAGTGATTGATAGCCAGCATGATCCTGCGATTGATCAGAGTTCTCATGAGGGATAGATTAATGTACACCAGGGCTTGTAATGGGTACTTCAATCTGAAAAGAAGAGCATAAAGAGGGACAAGAAAATGGTGTAGGCGAAAGTAAAATGGGAGACGATGTAATAGAGAGTGCTGGCGACTGCTTGCGAGGCAACTCAAGGGTACATTTCTTGGGCGACTTCTCAGAAGGTGGAACAAACTTGAATTGCGACAATAAATGTACGCTAGAGTCACACTCGTTAGACAGCTGTTTGGCCAGTTTGTTTAATGAAAGAAACTTTGAACGAAGATCCCTATAAATACATCAAGCTACTGGCTGGCACAATATGGGCAAGTCCAGCGCATCAAGCCAAGCTCAGGCTTAGACACAGACAAACCAGAAAATTTGTCGTAGTCGCGGCCATTGAGGCCAGCACATTTTAAGTGAATAAGATTATCGCAAAGCCAATAAGATATTGCTCTATACTGATCATCAAAACGATCAGAATGCTTGCAAGTAGGTAGACAACAAGCCATTGAAAAGCCAAAAGAAACACAAGGCAAAAAAAAAAAAAATATATATATACGAATATATAGAAAATTTTAAATACATAGCACAAAGATAATTATCGAAAAAAATCAATAATTACAAAGAAAACGAAAAAAAGCGTACACAAATGGTTTTGTTGGAAAGTTTAGTTCCAGGTTAGTCGCTAAGGGTTGCGTGCAACAGTTTGGTATTGATTACTTTTAAACTTTTTCGCCAGTATTAAGATACTCTTCATGAAATACTTGTGACTTAATGAAATACTTAGTAGCAATACCAGTTCCAAACAAAAGCGCAACAAAAATTGCAAAAGCTATATTTGTTCATTACGGCCATGGGGACAGATACACATAAACATAAACAGAAAAATACTGTCCCTATGAACTTGTATTTGGTAAACAAAATAATTTACCAAACCATTTAAATAGCATAAATATAGAACCTTTATATAACGTAAATGATTATGCTAAAAAAGTTAAGTTTAGATTAGAACTAGCATATAATATAGCTAGAATAATGTTACAAGATAATAAGGAAAAACCAAAAAAAAATTTATGACACTAAGTCAGTAGACTTTAATTTAAAAATAAGAGATCACGTTTACTTAACAAAACGAAACTGGTCATAAGCTTGATTTAGCCTATTGAGGAACATTTGAGGTTAGAGAAATAGCTAAAAATAAGAACATAAAAATTATAAACGATAAAAATAAGATACAAACAGTACATAAGGATTGACTAAAAATCAAGAATAAATTCAAAAAAAAAAATATATATATATATATATATATATATATATGTATATAAGCACTTCTATCATAACTTATACCATACCATGGAAGACATAAACCCAAGTCCGTCAACACATGCCCATTAACTGCATGCCCATTGGCCGACCCTATTTCATGATCACATGCAATACCCAAAAAAAAAATTGTGAATAAAAAAAAAGTTAAAAAAGAAAGAAACAAAGAAAAGCAGAAGCTAAAAAATTTTTTTTATAAAATCCCTAATTAAATTTTTCCATACTCAAAAAAGAAAAGAAAAATAATGAAAAATTGAAAAAGAATCTAGTAATAAGTAATATCGAGAAAAAAAAGAGAGAATATAATTCTAAATTTTGAAAAAATATTTTTCAAAAAAAGAAAAGAAAAAAAGAAAATAACCATATAATATTGAAAATTTTGTATAATACCACAAACTATCATTTAAGTACCAAAAGCCATTTCCATCCAAGATTAGCGGACATACCGCTATACTTTTATCAATATGAACTAAAAATTCAATTTTCGCATTATATTTTTCTTGACGTCATAAAATTCGCGATATCGTAACACCTATTTCCTTGAAGTAAACCTGGTTTAAAATATCTTTTCCAAAATGACTAGAGACAACTGGGTTAAAGCAGCAGTCCTCCAGCAGGGTGGTATTCATGCAGCAGCTTCTGATGCTCCGACAGCATCCACCTCAAGTGCATCAACCGCAAATAGAATCGAGGCACTGTCAATACAAAGATTAGATGTAGCTACCCCGACAATTTTGTCGTGCCAGTTACAGGAAATAGTGAGGCAATTAAATTATTCTCAGCCAGGACATATTCCGTTTAGGGACCAGACAGCTAGCGTTCAGGATAAATGGCATGAATTAGATAAAGTGCCAGACATTGTAAAAAATCTTGACAATTTCTCAGTTAGTCGTGAAGAATTCTCACATGGTTTGCTTCCGCCACACGTTTGATGGAATTGTACGCTCCCATTCAGGGAACACCCAAATACTATGCAATTCTTGTGACCATTCGAGGCAAAATTACAGGCCACGCCAATACACTGTTGAAAGTCTATCGCACCGCATTACATTGGGGTGCAATCTCGCAGTGTTTGTTATCTGAGTACTCGGACAAACGAGATTTGAGCACTTTAGGTATCAGCTATTTACCATGACCCAGAAGGGCACTTCCATTCATGACTTCTACTTCGCCATTTACCAACAGATGTTGTTAATACTAGACCAAATCGAAACGATGGGTTATACTCCCGAGACTATGGAAGCTATGGCAAAACAGGTCAGAGATAGGGCTCTAGAAACCTTCATCAGAGGTCTTAACGGAGATCTCTCAGACAAAATGAGCTTAGCTCAAACCAAAGATCTGAGGCATGCATTCCAATTGTGCGAGATGTTGGATAAAAGGAGGGCTAGGAACATTATCGGCCATCGTGATACTCGTCCACCTGTAGAACCAAAACCTCTGCAGTATGCTTAAATTAACGTGCAACCTCAACGATCATACATACCGGCAATTCCACCCAAACCTTATAACAACAACAACTATTATAATCAGAAACCAATGCAAAACGTTTTCATTCCCCAAAACAAATTCCCTCAACCTAATAACCCCGTATTTTTCAACGCACCACCGAGGCCAATTGCCCCGAAACCTCAGCCGGCACCAACTCCAATGGATGTACGGCTCTATTTTAACAAAAAAAAGTTAACTACATGAACAAGCCGAATGTTAATTCACCACAACAATTTGCTCTCAAAAGAGTCAACCAGTCCACCGCTAATTTTCCCAATAAAGTGCAGAGGCAATTCCATATCGAAACCGGTATGTCAGGTGAACAATATATCACCATACCGCCTCAAGAAGAGCATTACTCCGATATGTCCGATTATCAGGCCAAGAAGACCTTTTTGAATTAGTTCCATACTCTGAGGTTCGAGAATATCAACAGCAGAGGGAAGAGTTAGTCCCGCAGAACATAGAGGAAACCAGGCCACAATCGCAGGAGCCTCAACAGCCACAAATTGAGGACACCGTCACAAATTGAGGACACCGTCACAAATTGAGGACACCGTCAATTTTTTAGGTTAAAGTGTTCCTCTTCGCCGTACTTTGTTGTCTGGACGGAAAGACAAAGACGGAACCGCAAACAATTTCTTAATAGATACCGGCTCTAACAAAAACTATGTCGAACCAGAAATAGCAAAAAATTTCAAAATGAATGAACACAAGTTTTACGCGAACACCGTAAGTGGTCGCATTCTAATAACCAGCCATATCCATTTGGGTTTATTTAACGAACCTAATAAACCTATAACTTTCTTTCTATTATCTAATCTGAATCCGTTCCATGGAATTCTAGGTAATGACTCACTAAGAGAGTTAAACGCTATTATTGATGTAGGGAAAGATCTACTATATGTCAACAACTCTCATATTGTTAAAGTGAAGCAGATGCGAGCCCATTTTAATTCAGAAACTAGGATTAAAGGCGCTCCAAGAGGAGAACGAATAGCTATTCGGGGACCCAAACAAAAAGTTGACTTATGCTACTAATGTCCAAGGAGAAATCCGAACGACAACAGACACTCCAGTCTACACCAAGCATTACCCATACCCAGCCTGTCTAAGAGAAGTAGTAGAGACCAGCTACAAGAACTACTACGAGATGGTAAAATACGACCCCACGGTCGCCCCTGTGTGGATAGTCCCTAAAAAGAGCGACAGCCTTGGGAATAAGAAATATAGGATGGTCATCGATTACAGAAAGCTCAATGCAGTTACAGTTTCGGATAGGTATCCTATCCCTGAAATCGGAGAAATGGCTGCGCAGTTGAGCAACAATAAGTATTTCTCTGTTCTTGATCTAAAGAACGGATTCCATCAGATTTCCCTTAAGGAATCTGATATCGAAAAAACTGCATTTGCTGTGAATGGAGGGAAATACGAGTTCACAAGACTCCCCTTCGGCCTAAAAAAACTTTCACTCGTCGCAGAGGACGGACGTGTTTTTTTTGCGCTTATCAACTTTTATTTTTTCTCGCGATTAAATACTTTTACATAACTCTTAAATTATCGGTTTAATGAATAATAATTACAACATCCGAATTTTATTTTCATTTCGCGAGTTCTTGCTGTCGTTTTTGTTTAAATTTAAATAAAATCAAAACTTACAACAATACTTGCATTAGCGGTGTTGTTGTTTTGTTTATCTCTTTTGCTTTTGTGTCTTTACCGTTTTAACTAACTCTCCAGCTCTTGCGTACAAATTGTTGTTGCATGTGTTCAATTTGACGCGCTCTCCCGCTCTTTCCTATTCTTGATTGATTTGAGCTCTCGTCTTTTGCCTACCCGCGACTCTGTGATACGTGTTTTTGTTTTTGTGTTTTCATTTCTTTTTATTCTTTAGTTGTGAAGGCTTACTCTGCACATTAACCCTTGTGTCAGAACTGGTCAGTATATTCTTATACACAGATTTTAAACCTTTAGAATTTATATTTTTTATTTTTTGTATTTCCTTTTGTAATTAAATTAAACTTTTGATAAAATGGTTGTCTGCTCAAAAAATAATTGCATAGTTGCCACTAATGCGGTCGACTCCCATGATTATATTCTTAGTCTATTGCTAAAGGTGGTGGCTTAAAATATGGATGTGATGCTTGCCGGGAGGTCGAGAATGAGATGCGCTCTTTCATGAGGCGGACTAGAGATAGTTTTGACACTTTAAGGGCAGGTTTTAATAAACTCCAAGCGGAGTTTACTGCGGTGGAGACTCAGTTCAGAAGTTTATCGCTTATGAATGAGTCTCCGAAACGTAAAAGGACCAGTCCTTGGGGTGTTTCTGTATCTGTAGATCCGCCAGCGTCTCTTATCGTCCCCGATGTGTCTGGGCAATTACCCATTCCAATGGAAATTGCCGATAGTTCTAAAAGTATTGAGGGCCCCGTAAACAAGTTGACTGCTGCAGTGGGTGACTTGTCCAACGTTACTGCTGCGGCTGACGCTTCGGGACCGCGGCCTCTCGTGGGCATACCACCAAAGAAACATATATTTGTTTCTGGGCTAGACCCTGTTGTCACATCTGATGATGTAATAGCCTATATTCGGAAGAAAGTTAACGTCTCGAAAATTGCGGTGGAGAAGTTTAAATTTTCTTATTCTCGGGACATTTCGTCCTTTAAAATTAGTGTTTCTGCCAATATCTTCGACACTATATGTCGAGAAGATTTTTGGCCTAAACATATAATAGTTAAGGAATATACTGTAAAAAAGAAAAATCGGCAACCGATTCGCTTGCCTACAACAACAACTAATACTATTCCTGCCACATCAGCATCTGCTGGTGTGTCAAAAAACTAGCTTCGTCCCTTAACCTGGGTTACCAGAACGTTAGAGGACTGAAATCTAAACTTCCTAATCTCTATGTAGATAGTCTTTCTTTTGAGCATAACATTCTAGCTTTCACAGAGACGTGGCTAAAACCTGATATTGCTGATGCATCGGTTTTTTCCACAAACTTTTCTATTTTCAGACGTGACCGGATTTCTTGCATAGGTGGTGGCGTTCTGATAGCTGTTGATGATGCTTTATCATCTGAAATGATTCAATTTTCTATTACCCAGGAGATTGAGTTTGTCGGTGTTAAAGTAAATTTTAAATCTTTTAATGCTTTCATTACTTGTTTCTATATTCCACCATTGTCAGACATGGTGGTATATTTAAATCATTTAGAGGCAATTCAGTTTGTCTCCTCTTTAGTTTCGAGTCAAGACATGCTCATAGTTGTAGGTGATTTTAATTTACCCGCTTTAGCATGGTCACTAACAGATGAATCTACCACGTTGCTGCCCTCTTTGTCACATGACTTTATTGATGGCCTTCTAGGCTTATCTTTATCCCAAGTCAATCCCGTCTTAAATTCTAATGGAAAATCGTTAGATCTTATTTTTGTATTGGATTCTTCTTATTGTGAGGTTTCTAGGATCGAACCATTTGTTCTTCCAGAAGACAAATTTTATCCTACATTAAATTTAAAAATTGATTTGCCCTTGCTTTCACCATTACTTGGTTCAAATGAGTTACCACTAACTAGGTGCTTTCGTAAGACTGACTTTGCCAGCCTTAATGAAAACATTGCTACTACCGATTGGTCTTATCTGTACAATTGTAGTGATATGAACTCGGCTGTTCGTTTTTTCTATGATACTCTGAATTCACTCTTTGATATTTGTGTGCCTCTTGGTAGGCTGGAGCGGCTTAACAAACCTCCCTGGTTCTCTCGCGAGCTATCCAATATGAAAAATGTGAAGACACGATATTATAAGAAGTTTCAAAAAACACGTCGTTCATCAGATTATGCTCTGTATACAGTCGCTCGTTCAAAATTCATGATGCTTAATACACAATGCTATAAGAATTATCTTCAGCGGTGTAAGCTTCAGTTTTCTTCTGACCCTAAACAATTTTATAATTTTGTTAATTCTAAACGTAAGACCTCTGTGCAAATTTTTTTTCAAAATAAAAAAGCGAGCACTGATCAGGCAATTGCCGATATGTTTGCGAGTTTTTTCAAACAACTTATTCCTCAACGGAATATCGAGCAAGTCCGTATCCTTATCATTTAAAAAAGGCTAATTGCATTTTCAATCCAGTGATTGATGAAAGTTCTATTCTTAGCGAACTTAAATTAGTTAAACCTGTTTATTCTCCGGGGCCAGACGGTATTCCTGGATGTGTACTCAGGTTCTGTGCAAACGCATTATGTAAACCCATTTTAAAATTGTTTCTATTGTCTGTAGAATCTTCCTCTTTTCCATCTATTTGGAAGGAGTCGTAAATTATTCCTCTGCATAAAAATGGCAAAAAGTCCGAAGCCTCTAACTATAGGGGTATCTCAAAATTGTCCGCTATTCCGAAAGCTTTTGAGAAAATTATAACTTCTCAATTGCAACATTTTTGCAGCTCTATTATTTCGCCATCCCAACATGGGTTTGTGAAACGTAGATCTACAACCACTAACTTTTTAGAATTTATATCAATAATTATCAAGGGGTTCAAAAATGGTAAACAAACTGATGTCATATACACTGACTTCAGCAAAGCCTTTGATTCCGTTAATCATACCCTATTACTTTCTAAGCTGAGCGACATTGGGTTTCCACCCCTTTCCCTTTCTTGGGTTCGAGAATATTTAACAAATAGAAAACAGAAGGTACTTTTTAAGTCTTCTTTTTCCGTTTCCATTTCTGTGCTCTTCACACTATTTATTAACGATCTTCCATCAGTCATTGTTCATTCGCGTGTGCTTAAGTATGCTGACGATGTCAAGCTTTGTCTTACTTATAAAGATACAGATTAATTTAGTCGGCTACAAGCTGATCTTAAAAACTTTCAATCCTGGTGCCAGTTTAATCTACTAAATCTTAACACTACCAAATGTAAGGTAATGACTTTTTTTCGTAACTCTCCTCAACTGGTCACTTATTTTCTAAACAACAGCCCTTTAGAACGTCTAAATAATATGAATGATTTGGGCGTACTTATGGACCATAAGTTAAATTTTAACACCCATATTTCCACCACGGTCGCAAAGGCCATGAGTGTCCTGGGTTTCATTAAAAGATGGTCAAAAGAATTTGATGACCCCTATACAACTAAAGTTCTTTTTACTTCGCTTGTCCGTCCTATTTTAGAGTATGGATCTTGCATTTGGTCACCTCAATATGAGTCGCACCAGATTAGACTAGAATCCGTTCAAAAGCAGTTCTTGCTATTTGCTCTTCGTGGCTTAAGGTGGGATCGCAATGTCAATTTGCCTTCGTATTCTAGTAGACTTCTCTTGATTAACTTTCCGTCCCTAACTAACCGTAGAATTATGCTTGGTGTCATTTTTATGCACAAGCTCCTAATTGGTGATATCGACTCGCCTGAGTTATTAGCTCAGGTGAATCTGTCGGTACCATGTAGACGGAGTAGACATCCTTTAATACCTTTATCCCTTAGTCGTTGTTCTTCTAACTATGCTATGCATGAACCTTTTAGGGTCCTCTGCTCTGATTACAATCTTCTATCCCCTGTAATCGGCTCAGAGTTTTCTATTAATATGCTTAAAACATCTATCCTATCCCATTTAGTTAATAGATAGCTTTAGTATTATGTGTTTGTCTGTCTTTTCTATTTTGTATTTTGTCCACGCGATTCGTGCCGTGCGTTATACGGCTGCACCCCTCGGTCGGTCGGGTGGGAGGTGGGCAGTTATCTGCTTGGGCTCGCGCGTAACAGGCTTTGTCCTGGTGTCGTAGGGGCCACTTGAACGTACTGCGCATAGTATCGTCAACGTCCTCTATAAAGAATTCCCCATCAATATTCCAAAGAGCTCTTGATGATATTTTGAGAGATCTCATTGGAAAAATCTGTTACGTCTACATTGATGACATAATAATATTCAGTAAATCGGAGTAAACTTCCGACATCTAGCTCTAGTATTTTCTACTTTGTCCAAAGCAAATATGAAGGTCCAAGTAGATAAATGCAAATTCCTAAGACATAGCGTTGACTTGACCGTTAAACCCAATCCAGAAAAAATCCAAGCCATTAAAAAGTTTCCCATACCAAAGAACCTGAAACAACTAAGGTCCTTGCTGGGATTAACTAGTTATTACAGGAGATTTATCAAAGATTTTGCTAAATTAGCTATACCCTTGACTGCGTTATTGAGAGGAGAACATGTCAGAGCCAAGAAGAATGACTCAAGCAAGATCGAAATTCGATTCTGTGAAGACGAAATCGATGCATTTGAGAAAGAAAAAAATGCATTAGTGTCACAAGACGTTATACTAGCATAATCAGGGTTCAAGAGTTCCATCTAACCACCGATGCCTCAAACATCGCATTAGGAGCTTCTCTAGAACAGAATGGTAGACCCATTACATTTCTTTTACGTACGTTATCCAAAGCTGAAGAAAACTATGCCACAAATGAAACAGAAATGCTAGCAATAGTATGGGCATTGGATATGCTAAGGATGTATGTATACGGCAAATCCAAGGTGATCATTTACACCGACCACCAGACTCTCACTTATGCTCTCACCCCAAAAAATAACAACACAAATCTGAAGAAATTGAAAAGTAACCTGGAGAAATATAACTACGAGTTGAAATATAAACCGGGTAGCTCAAATGTCGTAGCAGACGCACTCTCTAGACACCCTACCGTCACAAATGCTATTAGTACGTCAGCTACAGTCCACAGTGATGAAAGCTCAGAGCATGAACTCATTCCAGCAATGGAAATTCCCATTAATGTTTTTAAAAACCAATTGTTTATCCTCACTGGTGATAACGAATCCCCCACCTTCGAAATACCGTTCCCCACATATCACAGGTATAGAATAGTGAGAAGTAATTATTCCGAAGATGATCTTGTAACCATTTTAAAAGAAAAAATGGATCCGAGAATAGTAAATGGTATTTTCACTTCCGAAAGTATCATGGGGAAAATTCAACAAATATTTCCGGAGCATTTTGGGAATTACAAGTCAAGATTCACACAAATTCAAACTATAGATGTCCATGATCAGACTCAACAACAAGATATCATAATTAAAGAACACCTTAGAGCACATAGAAATTCCATTGAAAATAAAAAACAAATTTTATCTTCCCCGGTATGAAGAAAAAGGTACAAGCAATAGTAAACTCTTGCGAAACGTGTAAACTCTCGAAATATCAAAGACACCCTCCAAATCAAGAAATTCAACCACAAATCTGAAGAAAAGTTACCCCTATTCCGATTTTAATAGCCATAGACAAATTTTCTAATTATGCGCAAGTTAAACTCGTAAACTCAAATTCTCATCAATAAAATTTCTTTTAAATAATCAGTTAGGGATACAAGTCCACACTACCCCACCATATACTTCATCAAACAACGGCCAAATGGAAAGATTTCATTCCACATATACAGAATAATGAGATGCTTGAAACTAGAGCACCCCAAAATTGAATTCGGGGATTTAATATTCAAGGCTGTAGATGAATACAATGCTTCTGCTCTCTGACGTGACGGTCGTGTTTTTGCATAGCTCCTGAGTTTTTATTAATATTTATTGTTTTCTCTCAGTTTTTATTTGTGCTTAGTTTGTTTACGCTTTCACTGGTGTTGTTTGCTTGACACCCTTGTGTTTTATTTCCATAATTCGCCAAATTAAATAGTTTAAACAGTTTTTCTGTTTCGTGATTAGTGTTTGGTGCATTTAATTTTTTTTCTTTTTTTTTCTTCTCTCTCGTCATTGCTTCTGCAGTTGCTCCCCTCATCGCCCCCATCATACCATCAGTGCTAGTGGCTTTGTTGTTCTATCTGCTTTGTGCTTGTGCTCAGCTTCTCTCCCGCGTAATCACTTTTGTAAGGCCGCCTCTCAAAGCTCGGCTTATAACTGTTCTTGCACTCTCTCTTGTGCTGTGCACTCTAGCTGTTCTCTTTGTTTTATTTGTAATTATTGATTTCTTATCGATAATTATCTTTGTGCTGTGTATTTAAATTTTTCTATTTATTTTTTTATACATAAATTTATTTATTTTTTTTTTTTTTTTTTGCCTTGTGTTTGTTTTGGCTTTATAATGGCTTGTTGTCTACCTACTTGCAAGCATTCTGATCGTTTTAATGATCAGTATAGAGCAATATCTTATTGGCTTTGCGATAATCTTATTCACTTAAAATGTGCTGGCCTCAATGGCCGCGACTACGACAAATTTTCTGGTTTGTCTGTGTCTAAGCATGAGCTTGGCTTAATGCGCTGAACTTGCCCATCTTGTGCCAGCCAACAGCTTGATTTTAGCCGTATGTATAGGGATATTCGTTTAAAGTTTCTTTCTTTAAACAAACTGGCCAAACAGCTGTCTAACGAGTGTGACTCTAGCGTACATTTATTGTCGCAATTCAAGTTTGTTCCACCTTCTGAGAAGTCGCCCAAGAAATGTACCCTTGAGTTGCCTCGCAAGCAGTCGCCAGCACTCTCTATTACATCGTCTCCCATTTTACTTTCGCCTACACCATCTTCTTGTCCCTCTTGATACTCTTCTTTTCAGATTGAAGTACCCATTACAAGCCCTGGTGTACCTCATTCTATCCCTCACGGGAACTTTGATCAATCACAGGATCATGCTAGCTCTCAATCACTTGCGGATCCCAATGCTCCTCCGCCTCCACTAACTGTAGTGCCTCATCGCAAACAATTATTTATCTCTATGCTTGCTCCTGATACTTCTGAGTCGTCTGTGGCAGCTTACATTAGTAATATATGCCCTGCTAAAGTTTTAATTCAAAAGTTTAAGTTTTCTAGGCCTCGCGAAATCTCCTCTTTTAAAATTACAGTACCTAATGAGTATTTCTCAGCTATGGTTGACACTAATTTCTGGCCAGAGGGCCTAGTTGTGCACGAGTTTGCGCCCAATAAGCGCTCCCGTCCGTTGCCTGTCCACCTTCCTAATTTATCTTCTGCTTCAAAAAACTAATAACGTCTAGACTTTGCATTCATTATCAAAATGTAAGAGGAATTCTTACCAAGCTCTCGAACCTGTTCTGTGATAGCCAAACTTGGCTTAACTCCTCTGTTTTGGATAATTAAATTCTTTGTAATAACTTTATTTCTTATAGGCTTGATCGTGTTGGTCGTCGTGGCGGTGGAGTACTTATTGCTGTCAACTCGAATCTGTGTTCAAGTGTTGTGCCGATTGATCTGCCCTTAGGTGTTGAGTTTATTTGCGTCGAAATTACATGTTCCAACTTTAGCTTCTTAGATAGCTTCTGATATAACGACCTATATGCATCATGCTGATGCTTTGCAAACTATTTTTAATCGTCTTAAAGATCTCGATTTCCTTATAGTTTTAGGTGATTTCAACTTGCCTAATATTTCTTGGCTTTTTGATGATAATCTATCTTTCTTAATTCCTTCATCTCAACATGTTTTTCTTGATAGCCTACTTGAATGTCCGCTATATCAGTTGAATTCTTTCCTTAACTCTTCTAAAAGAATCCTTGATCTTGTTTTTGTCTCTGATCCCACTGTTAGTGCTGTATCCCGAACACAGCCCCTAACGAAACCTGAAGATCCCTATCACCCTACCATTGAACTTACTATTTCTTACAATTCCGTTACTAATTCATTTAAAAACATCGCAAATTCTCGTCGCAGATGTTTTCGTAAAACAAATTTCAATCTTCTTAATAGCCTTATTTTCTCTTTTGATTGGTCATTTCTATTTGAGTGCTGCGATATAGATCGTGCAGTGAAGTTTTTCTACTCTTAATTCTCTAATTGATAAATGCGTTCCTTATGTGAATGTCTCTACCGTCTCCGGCGCGCCAGTCTGGTTCACACGTAGGCTCTCTAATCTCCGTAACATTAAATCGAGGTATTTTAAAAGATTTAAAAAAACTGGTTCGCGACTTGACTATGCAAATTACTGTATAGCCAAATCTCAATTTTGTCTTTTAAACACTCAATGCTACAATAATTATATCGTTCGCTGTAAGGTTGAATTTTATAAGAACCCCAAAAGATTTTATAACTTTGTTAATTCCAAAAGACGCTCTAATGTACTACCCTCCACTTTCAGACTTAATGACCAGACTGCTAATAATGATTCAGATATTGCAGATCTGTTTGCTAAATTCTTTCAGTCGACTTATTCTACTACTGTTTCGGAACCCACACCCTATCCCTTTTCAATCCCACATTTAAATTGTATGTTTTTTCCTAGTATTACTGAAGACTGTATTATCTCTAGCTTGTCATCTATGAAGTCTTCCTTCGTTCCCGGTCCTGATAATATACCTAGTTGCATCATTAAAATGTGTTCGAATTCCCTATCTAAGCCTTTATCTCGGTTATTTTTTATATCGAGTGAGACTTGTACCTTTCCCGATATTTGGAAGGAGTCTTTTATTATTCCGCTTTTTAAAAAGGGTAGCAAATCGGATGTTTCTAACTACCGTGGCATTGCCAAACGTTCGGCAATACCAAAGCTGTTTGAGAAAATTATTACGTCTTCCCTTCAACACCTATCCAGATCCACTATTTCTCCTTGTCAGCATGACTTCATGAAAGGTCGTTCGTCGCTTACTAACCTTTTAGAATTGACTACCCTTGTACACCATGGCTTCCGTAAAAAGTGTCAAACTGATGTTATTTATACTGACTTTAGTAAGGCTTTCGATACGGTTGATCATTCTATGCTTCTCGCGAAACTTAACATAATGGGTTTTTCCCCAAAACTGTTGGCTTGGTTAAAGTCGTATCTTATTGGCAGAACCCAAAAGGTGTCTTTTCGTTCCTCGATATCTAAAACTGTTCGAGTTACGTCATGTGTACCCCAAGGCAGTCATCTGGGCCCCCTGTTATTTACACTGTTTATAAATGATTTGCCTTTGGCCTTGGCTCATTCACGCGTGCTCATGTTTGCGGATGACGTCAAGATTTGTTATTCCTATAATGATCCTTCTTTCCAACAGTACTTGCAATCAGATCTCGATGCGTTCTGTGATTGGTGCCACGTAAGGTGTAATAAATTACACCTTAATGCCTCTAAGTGTTCTTTTATGACTTTCAGTCGTTTGTCTCCGTTCCTAGCTCATTACTCTGTTAAGTCTGTTCTGTTAGATTGTGTACCATCGTTCAAAGACTTAGGCGTGATGTTTGACCCAAAACTTTCATTTAATGTTCATATTTCTTCTATTGTCAATAGAGCATGCAGCCTTCTTGGCTTCATTAAACTTTGGGCCAAAGATTTGATGATCCCTATGTAACAAAGGTTTTATACACTTCGTTAGTTCGCCCTACTCTAGAATATTGCTCGCCAGTGTGGAATCCGCAATATGATGTTCACCAGCGTAGTATTGAATCGGTACAGAAGCAATTCCTTAAGTTTGCGTTACGCGGTCTTAATTGGGACCCGAGTCTTCGCCTATCTTCTTATTCTAGCAGACTTCTTCTTATTAATCTTCCTTCACTTTACAACCGTAGGCTCGTTCGTTTCTACTAATTTACTAGATACGCTATATTTTTGTGTTCCCTCACGTCGGACCAGAAACTTTTTTCCTATTCACCTTAGTAGATGTCTGACTAACTACTCTTTTCATGAACCTTTTCGTGTTCTTTGCCAATCTATTAACAACCTTTCTCACCTAATTTCTCCTCATCTTTCTGTCACTTCTCTTCGCGCTATACTTTTTAATCATCTACAGCGAAATAACTCACGTAGAGATCACAGCAGCCAAGTAAATCACAGGGGGATAAGCAACTACGGACCCCAAGAAACACAATGCAGAAGATGTCAGGATACCAGTACGCAAAACCAGAATCGAGAACACAACAACATACGAGAAGGAAGAGTCATGAATCCGAACCAGGCATGCCGGAGGTGCGGTGAGGCAGGACACTGGGCCGGCGAATGCAACAATAACCAACTAATCTTCTGCTGGCAATGCGGAAAAATCGGAACAAGAACGAAAGAATGCTGTTGGAGATCGGGAACCAAGCCAACCAGCACCTCAAAATTGATAGGACAACTAATAGAGGAGGAGGACGAACTGTCAGCAATGATAGAAGTAGCAGGAATAAAAATCAAGGCGACAATAGACTCTGGAGCCACAAGCAACTTCATGAGCCGACAGATGGAGGAAACTCTACGAAACAAAGGACACCGAGAGACCACTAACAAGCAAGTATACATGGCAGACGGGAAGATCAGAGATATCAACGAGCAGTGGACAGGAAGCGTTCGATTCGGAAAGAAAGAAATGAACATAACATTTCTCATCATGCCAGACGGAATAGATGCCTTAATCTTAGGATGGAATTTCTTAAGGCTGATGAACACCGAAATAGCATGCGGAGGCCACAGAAAAAAAATTCCAACGGTAAAGAGGATGCAGGGCAGGATAACCGAACGCATATCAATCATGGTGACACAGAAGGAAGAGCAAGCAGAAATACACACGTTTCTAGAACATGAACTGATAGAGTTGGCGAAAATTAAGGGACCGTCAAAAGTGGGGATACACAGGATCACAATGAAGGACGACATCCCGATAAAACAACGATATTATCCGAAAAACCCCAAGATGCAAGCGGAGATCAATGCGAAAGTCGATGAGTTGCTGAATCTAGGATGCATAGAACCATCACAGAGCCCATTCAGTTCACCCATAGTAATGGTAAAGAAAAAGCAAACGGGCAAATGGAGATTATACGTGGATTTTAGACAAATCAACGCAATATCCGATGCCACGTATCGACTATATACTAAATCAATTGCGTGAGGCAAGGTTCATAAGCAGCTTGGACTTAAAAGACGGTTATTGGCAGATACCACTGGAGGACAGAAGCAGGCCAATGACAGCATTTACAGTTCCAGGGAAAGGACTATTCCAATGGAAGTTAATACCATTCGGTCTACACTCAGCGTCAGCAACGTTTCAACGAGCACTAGACCAAGTGATTGGCCCAGAGATGATGCCGAACGCAATTGCATACCAAGACGACATAGTAATCGTGAGCAAAACAATAGAAGATCACAAACAACACCTGCAAGAAGTATTCAGAAGACTAAAAGAGGCAAACCTAAGAATCAACTCAGAGAAGTGCCAGTTCTTCCGAAAGGAATTAAAGTTTCTGGGGCACGTAGTGACAGAAAATGGTATAGCCACGGATCCGGACAAAGTAGCAGCAATAGCCCAGCTAAAACTACCAACATGCGTGAAAGAACCAATATCTGGGTGTAGCGTCATGGTACAGAAGGTTCGTACCAGGATTTGCAACTCTAACGCACCCACTGAACGCACTACTGAAGAAAAAAACAAGGTGGCACTAGAATGAAGACCATCAGGAAGCATTCAACGCGGTAAAAAAGAAGCTAATGAATGGACCAGTGTTAGCATGCCTGGAAGGATATCATTTCAAAGTAGTGACCGATCACATGGCACTAAAATGGCTGAACAGCATAGATAGTCCCACAAGCAGAATAGCAAGATGGGCATTGGAACTACAGCAGTACGACTTTGAAATATTGTATCGGAAAGGAAAGCTGAACATAGTAGCAGACGCCCTGTCGAGGCAACCAATGGAGAGATGCAATCGCATAACAGACAACGGCGCTAGACTACGACAAGCCAACAAGTAGTGTGAATGGATTCAGGATATAATGGAAAAACTCAAGCAACAGCCACAGAAATATCCAGACTATGTGATGGAAAACAGCCAACTATACAGAAACATACCACACAGAGCAGGACAAGAGAAAGTGGTGGCCTGGAAAATGTGTGTGCCAAAAAGTCAGCGACGGCCGGGCATACGGGCAGTCGGCGAACAATTGCTAGAACCGCCGCAAGATACTACTGGCCGGGAATGCAAAGAGACATCAGAATCTTCGTCGGGAAATGCATGACATGTCTACAATTCAAACCTAATCAACAACAAGCGGCAGGGAAATTGCTAACGCAAGTACCGGAGGAACCATGGGCAACAATATGCGCAGACTTCGTTGGGCCATTGCCCAGATCAAAACAGAACTTAAAGAGAACTTAGTAAAGGCCTTCAGAGAAAGGATTTTATCAAGATTTGGGACACCAAAAATAGTGATAACGGATAATGGAGTCCAATTCACGAGCAGGATCTTCAAGAAGATGCTAGAAGGATGGGGAAGCAGCCACCAATTAACAGCACCATATACGCCTCAGGAAAACCCAACCGAACGAGTAAATAGAACTGTCAAAACAATGATTTCCCAATATGCAGGAGACAACCAACGGAATTGCGACGAGTGCTGGCCAGAAATTACATTGGCGATAAACACAAGCCAATCTCAAGCAACTGGATTCACGCCAGCATATGTGGTGCAAGGACGAGAACCAAGAATGCCGGGAGCCATATATGACAGCGTTACAAATGGCATAGGAAAAGAGCATGCAACAACAGAGGAAAAAGCTAACCAGATAAAAGAACTTTTCGAACTCATCAGAAGGAACATGGAGACTGCGGCACAAGATCAGGCACGTCATTATAATTTGAGACGGCGCGAATGGAGGCCGGCGATTGGATCTACGGTATGGGCAAAGGAGCATCACCTGTCAAACGCAGCAGAAGGATTTGCTGCAAAACTACCACCCAAATTTGGAGGGCCATTCACGGTACAAGGGTTCATATCACCAGTCATATGCAATCTACGACATAAAGTCACAGGAAAAAGTAGACAAGCGCACATAAGCCAGCTCAAACAACAAACAGATATAGACACAGAACAATAAGCAACATGTGATGCGGTGGAACTAGATTCGGCGAGACCGAAAGGAAACGGGTAAATTAAACGAGTAAAATAATAAGATGCGGAACGGGCCATAAACAAGAATCAAGGAA
Organism: Drosophila willistoni; assembly: GCF_018902025.1. Taxonomy (NCBI): domain Eukaryota; kingdom Metazoa; phylum Arthropoda; class Insecta; order Diptera; family Drosophilidae; genus Drosophila; species Drosophila willistoni. The sequence continues at coordinate 65,964 of NW_025814455.1, forward strand.
GAAAAGATGCCCTAATCCGCCAATAACCACAGAAAAGATACTCAGTAATCGCCAACATGGAAAAAGATGCCAAAAGGCCAACAAAAAGATGCGACCTGAGTCTAAACTAAAAAAAAAAAAAAACCAATAGAAAAAGAAACCATGAGACACAAAAAAACAAAGGGGGGGCAATTCGCTCCAGAAGAAGGGGGGAAGTGTGAGGAACATATATTTGACAATAATGTCCCACACAACAACATATAAAACCAACGCAATGCAACGCAACGCAACCAAGGATGCATGATGCCCGGCAACATGTTGCCAAAGATCATGCTTCGCAACATGTTGCTGCAATTAACACACGCAACATTTCGTTACGATACAACAAGTTCGATCGGACCACATACGAACAAACCAGCAATTTCGTCACAGCGGGAAGATGCGTGGGAGGCAGAGAACAGAAAAAATCAACGGCTGGAGAGCATACGCACAAGAGAGCGGGCCTCGACGCTCCAATCACAAGAGGGCATGGACCGATTAAGAGAGGGTATGCATGGAGAGTTGAGAATGCAGCAATACAGGCGCAGCACACCGACACTATGCGTGTGCTAATTGAGAGCGGGTACCGGTGGATGGAGCGCGCTTTATGAGGCTGAACAAGCAGAGAAACAAAGAAGAGCCAAAGTGAGGGCGTAGCATGTCCAACGGTGGGTAGTGGGGGGGGCTGTGTGCATATCAAGTAAAGCCAATATCGTCGATCAAGTTCGATGGGCAAAGGGGGTATGTGCAAGCCGAAGAAAGGGGGAATTGGGTATTGGGGAAGCCCTAGGAGGCGAATAACGTATGGATGACGTAGACAAATGATTTGAGTTAATGTTGAAATAAATTAACTAAATCCAAATAAACAAAAATCAATATATTGCTCACATAAAGTAAACGGCCATATAGAAGAGCAACCATGCCCAAAAATCGAGAGAACGAGCCCACAAGGAGAAGGACATGGGAGAAAACAACGTCACTTAGTAACGAGAGAGGACATGCGACCAGAGCAGAGAACTAAACTAGAAAAGGATGGAAGCCCGCGTAGCAACAGAGGCTCTATTTGGGCAGAGCGGAGGAACAAGGACAGGAATTTAATGGGCGCGCAGCAGCCAGAACGTGGACGCGGCTGCGCAAAGGACTTGTACGGGACTTTCACCACGCATAGCAACAGCGTGGATGAAAACGATGGGCCGATGGAAATTCACCGGCTGTATAGCGGTATCACACCAAGTGATTCTGGAGGCCCAGGAGGCCTATATAAGGCAAGCAGCAAGTCAGGACATTTATCAAGTCGTCGAGTCGAGATCAAGCAATCAAGTCATCGAGTCCTGATCAGCAAGCGAAGCAACAAATATCTTTTGGCCTTACGAGTAACCTTAAGAATATTTGGCGCCTAGCAATCTACAAGTACGAGCAAGTCATCGAGTTATAAGGCCTTACGAGTAACCTTATAGACTCTTTAAGCAACAAAATCTAAATACAGTTACAACAAATACACAGTCAATACAAGCATCAACCCGAATCAGTGTAAAATCGTATCTAAACATTTAACCAAAAGTCTGAAGCAGTTATATATATGAATTATTGTGTCGTGATTTATATAAACATTTAACCAAAAGAAACCCAAAATATAGAAATAAACTCCAACATACATTTATATATACATGTAGGATTGCGTGAGAACCCCTAATGGTATCAGAGTACCGATAACGATATTAGTTTGATAGATATCGATAGATGGTGAATCAGAGAGAGATGCTTGAGTTGCTGGACGAAGAGGTTGTGTTGGTCTCGTTAAATTAAAAGTTTTCAATAAGATGGTTTCTTTTTCTTTTGTTAATAATTAAATAAAAATGATAAGCTAAGATACATACATAAAAGCAAAGTGGTGTGAAGAGTATATTTTATTCTGGTCCAGTGGACTCAGCCTCTCTACATTTTGGGGGCTCAACCGGGATAATAACAAAGAGCGAGTGAGAGAGAAAACTTTATGAAGAAATCGCGCATAATTGCAAGAGTGACGCCAACATAAGGAAACATGAGAGCAAGCGAGACAAAATAAAATGCGTGCTTTAATTTCACCACCGAAAGACAAGAAAAGAGACGAACACATGAGAAATAACAACAACAAGGCAAAGATGAGTAACGCTTAAAAGACGACAATTTTGTTCAGAGAGGAACAAAATGAGGATAAGCAAGAACAAAGACGAAAATATTTGAAAGACGAACAACTTCCCAAGGACGAAAATTTGTTCAGAGACGAACACGAAAAGCATCAAAAGACGAAAGACGACAAAAATTTGTTCAGAGAGGGACAAAACGAGGAGAAAAATTGAACTTGCTTGGATTCGGCGCTATCCAATCATTCATGCAAGCCAAGAAGTAACCTGGAGCAGAGATCGGACTAGGAGTCACACGGAGAGTGGCTGCTAATACGAGGAGTACCAGATCAAGACGAGACGACCCGATTCACCACTACATGCACAGTCAGAAGGCATCATCCATCCAACATTGTGTGTGTGTGAGTGAGAAGAAGCTAAGACGTAAAGAAGACGACACGTAAGAAGACAACTGCGTAAGGAAGACTACACGTAAGAAGACAACTGCGTAAAGAAGATCACGAGAAACGGACAACATAGACGTAAAATAACCAGGGCTGCATCGCAAGTACATTTATTTTTAATACTAACAATAGTTAAAAGTTTTGAAATAAGAGAACAGACGAATTACAATTTTTGAAATAAGAAAAGATGATTTAAAAGTTGTGAAATAAGAGAACAATGAATTACAATTTTTAAAAATAAGAAAAGAAGATTTAAAATTTTTGAAAAAGAAAAGTTGATCTAAAAGTTTTGAATAAGAGAAAAGATGAATTACAATTTTTAAAATAAGAAAAGAGGATTTAAAATTTTGAAAATAAGAAAAGAAGATTTAAAATTTTGAAAAATAAGAAAGAAGATTTAAAATTTTCGAATTAGAGAAAGAGAAATAAGAAAAGACGAACTACGAGTTTTGGAAAATAAGTAAGAAAGAAAATTCAACAAAGAAGAATTAGAATATTTGTAATCATATAAACTAACATCTAATTTAAACACTAATTTAAATTATTTTGTAATCAATATTTTTACACATATTGTATAACGAGATCACCGAACTGACCGTCGCAGGGTTAAAAGAAAAGTTAAAAGAACTGAATTTAAGTGTAAAAGGCAACAAACCTGAATTAAGAGAGAGATTAATTTCATATTTTGATTTAGACACGAACGAGGAATCCTTATATTCAGAAGCTAATACCAGTATTCAAGGCGAAGTTGAAGAAGTTGAGAGAGAAGTGACAATGGCGTTCACATTAAAAGATATTCGTGATTCGTTGACAGAGTTTGATGGGAGCAACAAAAAGGATGTATTAGAATGGCTTTCAGACTTTGAGGGTACTGCTGTAACAGTACAATGGAATGATCCTCAGAAATTTATCTATGGTAGACAGCTGTTGACAGGAGCGGCTAAGTTGTTCGTAAATAGTCAAGAGGGTCTAACAAGTTGGAGTAGCCTCAAGAGCGCGCTACAGGATGAGTTTACTGTTAAATTGTCGGCAAAAGAAGTTCACAAGCAATTAGAGAGTAGAAAGAAGAAATACAACGAGAGTCTGGTTGAGTACTTTTATTCAATGAAGAGTATAGCCAAAAGAGGCAGCTTAGATGAGGAAAGCATTCGAATACATCATTGAGGGTATCCCTGACTTTAAAATGAATAAAAGCGTTCTTTACCAAGCGAGAGATTTAAAGGAATTACGAGAGAAACTAAGGATGTACGAGAAATATGCTTCCAACCAAGAGTCTAAACCAAAACCACGATTTGAGAAGCTGCAATCGAGGAATACTTTGGAGGATTTCAAATGCTTTAAGTGTGGAGGAAATAATCACATCGCTAAGAATTGTAAAGACGATTTCAAATGTTTTAAATGTAATCAGATGGAACACAAAGCTCATCAGTGTGAGACGAAGAATACAAAGGATACAACGAAGACAAATACAAATTATCAACAAATGACAATTAAGTTTAATCGTTCTTTTAAGGATGTTCCAATAGGCAATGGGGTATTATCTGCTCTGTTTGATTCGGGCAGTGATATCTCTACTATTAGCGAGAGCGCCTATATGGAAATATACCCTGTTAAATTAAACCGTGAATGCAAGGAGGTAATTGGCGTAGGAGGGAAAACGATTTGTACCCTTGGATTTTTTAACGTCAATACAGAGTTAGACGGCAACGTCGTGGAAATAGCCTTTCATGTTGTTCGAGATAAAGATACTTTGTACAAAGGAGTAATCGGAAATGATGTTTTGGAAAACTTAAATGTTACCATTGGGAAAAGAGGAATTGTTTTCCACAAAGAGGATGAGATGCCAAAACCAATCAGCACTGATAAGCAAACCGAAACAAAAGTCCCAAATTTGCAAAAGACGGTTGAAAATATAATGACGATGACCTTAAATGAGGGTAACCCGTGCCCAGAAATGAAGACTGTAGTAGCAGACGAGATCCCGATTCATCAGAGGCCAAGACGTTTGCCATATCAGGATCAAGCGATAGTAGATCAGCGAGTAAAGAGAGAGACGAAGGCTGGAATAGTTCGTCAAAACTTTTCCAAGCACTTATATCCTGTGGTGCTTCTTTCGTGGAAAGATGGCAAGAATATAGTATGCGGTGATGATAGAAAGCCAAATCCGAAGATAATACGACGCAACATTAAAGACCACGATTTTGAGATCAAACATCGACCTGGAACTAAGATGAAACATACAGATGCTTTGAAGATGACTCGTTGTTTAAAGTCCGAAGAAACGCTTAATGACGAAATGAGGACAATAACTTGGCAAGGTTTAAAGTCTCAGTTAGAGGAAGAATTACTTATAGAGTTGCAACGGGGAAATAATGAAATTCGTAGAAAAGCTAAATATGATGTAGAGAATATTGGGGAAAATGAGGGCCCAAATAGGACCAATACCATAGCAGAGTAAATGAAGATGTAGTGACCATCATTCGGGACGAATGAGGCTGTAGAATGGCCGAATGTAGGATTGCGTGAGAACCCCTAATGGTATCAAAGTACCGTTAACGATATTAGTTTGATAGATATCGATAGATGGTGAATCAGAGAGAGATGCTTGAGTTGCTGGACGAAGAGGTTGTGTTGGTCTCGTTAAATTAAAAGTTTTCAATAAGATGGTTTCTTTTTCTTTTGTTAATAATTAAATAAAAATGATAAGCTAAGATACATACATAAAAGCAAAGTGGTGTGAAGAGTATATTTTATTCTGGTCCAGTGGACCCAGCCTTTCTACATACATAAATTATTGTGTCGTGATTTCACTGGGGCACAAATTAAAATTTGTTGTGCCGAACCTCGCCCTAAAGATTGAAATTATCCTGAAGGACGAAAAAGGATCGTTACAAGACTATGTCGAATAATTCCATGTTTTGTAGGAAGATTTTGATGCCGATGGAAATACTCTTGCATTTTAAGTTTTCCTATAAGTTTGTGGATGAATTCTGTACTTAAGTACATTGTTATCAAGTTATTGGAGGTTGTTTGGGTACAACCACTGTTTGGACCTCCGCTTTACTTCGTTCGCCCTATCATTGTTCTCTTCGTCCCGCACTTGGAGTGGTAGTAAGAGAGTTCTTTAGAGTTTTGGGGCTCTCGTTGATAATTTTTTCTGCTTTGAGAGATTGTACGAGAGGCAGATGCAATTGCATCGCCAATAGTGTTGCTACGACGGTCTCGGGAAACGGTTGTAGTTAACGAACAGATTCAAGCTCACAGTGAAGAGATAGAGAGAACGTAAATTAGCTCGCTTGTTTTGACTGTACGCGTTGAGATTAGAAGTGTGACGAACTATTGAAAAACACAAAATCATCAACTTGTTAGATACAACACACAAACAGATCATTCGTGTGGTACGACATTTATCATTAAAATCAGTGGATTTTTGTCACCACTGGGCCACTTGAACTCGCAGTGACCTTTGACTATAATATACAAAGTGTCACTATTAAGAAGACTAGATTGTTAACTCTAGACGCGACGTGTACGGCCGGGAGTTTTTCTATCCGACAGTCACAATAAAATTGTCATATGTGCGGTTTGGCAATTTCAGCATTGGCCCAACAAAACAAGCGCTAACACAATTCATTGAGTTGCAGCTAAGCTACGACGAACTAACACCTTCCCTATAACCGTCAAAGTGGAAAACGTTTTATCTGAAAAGCCTAATGTTAGCGATAGCATTTCCTACAATCTTACCATAGGAAACTAGGGAATTATTAACCGAAATCGCTGTTTACCACCGACTGTGTCTATATAATATAGTAACCCGATCTTGATCTAATTTGAAACAGTCGTTTAAAGGTGCAAAAATCTCACTAATTTTACGGCAATTACTCAGAAAATAACGAGAAAAAAAAACTGTTCGTGACCTGCCGTTTATATTGGTGGTATATGGTATAGTGGTCCGGTCCTAGATATACAACCCCTGCAGTCTATACAAGCCGACGTGCAAAATTTCAGTTATAGCTCCAACCGTCTAGGAGGAGTTTGCGTTGATCCAGACGGACAGACGGACAGGGCTTTTTGAACGCGTCTCGTCGAGCTGATCAAGAATATATATTTTTTATATGGTCGGAGATTCTTCCTTCTATGCGTTGCCCACTTCTGACCAAAATGAATATACCCTTTTTGCAAGGGTATAAATATATGAACACAGGCAATTGTCATACGAATTTTTTTTTTTCCAAAAAATAAAAACATTTTCCGTAAATATAATATAGTAGATTGTATGTCCTATATATATAAGTTACGACTCTTACAAGTTGTTGATTGAAGATCGTGGCCCAAATTCTGGTGAGTGTCCTGCTATGTTGTCGAGGCGATAGATGACAGTTATTGCAGGAAATTTGCAACGAATTCACACTGAAATTTCCTGAGTATTTACAGATGCCCATTATAGCAGGATAAGCCCGTTACTACTATCACCAGCTTCGGGGACACCTGAACCAACTTAAGACACCCACCATTTGGACTGGAGTTACCAGTTCTAGATAACGACGTCTTGCACTTATATGACTTAATGAAGGCTCAAGGCAATGACGTCACTACTTACAACATAGCGTGGCATGGTGCACGAGCAAATTGCTGGATCGGTTGTTCTTGGTCATTTAGCAAACTATGACCGCAGATTGCAACGACTTGCGTACACAGAGACCGCAGACGTCGATTGCCTTTAAATATAATTGTGAACATTGCGAACGGCTTGTTTTGTGTGCTGTACTCAAAATATGCAACAAAGATGTCAGGCACCATACGAAAGGTGAAATCTAACATATAATACTTATTGATTCAAAGATAAACATCATTAAGAGAGACGAAGCCGCAATCGAAAATCAGATAAAACTAATGGAACAGCAAATGGTATATCACGCCTACTACCCAGATGACAGTTATTGCAGGAAATTTGCAACGAATTCACACTGAAATTTCCTGAGTATTTACAGATGCCCATTTTAGCAGGATAAGCCCGTTACTACTAACATCAGCTTCGGGGACATCTGAACCAACTTAAGACACCTACCATTTGGACTGGAGTTGACAGTTCTAGATATCGACGTCTTGCACTTATATGACTTAATGAAGGCTCAAGGCACAATCGTGAACAATTATGTAATATTTAAAGTCACGTATCTATTAGTAGCGACACAGGCAGTGAAACTTTAGGCATAGCGACCTATCTCCGACGACACACAGTTGGGCCTCTGCTCGGATAGCGTTGCAAAAATACGTTTTTTCATGATCGCGTTTGGCAAAAATGATATATGCAATCGATAGGAAATACTTCAGAGATTATGAAAATTTTTGAAATCGGTTGAGATTCATGGGTGCTAGAGGCCCCCAAAGTTGAGACATTTTTAGTGAGAAGGAAAAATGCTAATTTTTAAAAAAAAATCGCAACTTTAAAACTGAATATTGGGCGATTTCAACAATCGATCTTGGATTTTTATATGAAAAGTAAGGTTTTATATGAAAAGTATGTTCTTTATTAATAGTGTAGTGTATTCACATAGTCGCGTATCATTCATACTTAAAGTATAGCTTGTAACACTTGGTTGCAAGCATAAACAATCTTCAATTGTTTGTATATACATATGTATGTGCAGGCATGCACATGCATACATACTGATTATGCATATGCGTAATATGAGCTATTTAAAAAAAAAAGCAATATTAATTAAATAAAAAAAAAAAAAAATATACGAAAAAAAAACAACAGCTAATAATTGATGCGGCGAAATATCAGCAACAGCAGCAGCCAATTAAGGCCACAGTGTCGGAGAAGGCAAATATGCCAACATGAGTGACACTGGATTTGGAAATTCTGCACCTGTCGTGCAAAGGGACGCGCCAACACTCGAGGAAGCACTCGAGGCGTGTCCAGCCCATGGACCCCGTCCTCTTACCATAGAGCAATATAAGGCGAGGACTGCAAGGAAACAGGAAAAACCAAAACATAAACGAAGCGGCCGGAGGATAAAGCTACTACAACAGAGACGTTTAATACAGGACATGGTGGAGGCCACCAAAGAAAAAGAAGACCGACAGCGCTACATAGAGCGCCTGCAACAAATAAATAACGAGCTTCGCCAAGGTGCGAAACAACGGCAAACGGGCTGCATAATTGCAGTAGCCCCAATTTGCCCTTAATTTTAATTATTTATAACAAATCTATGCGGGAGACCGCTGTTTACAAATTACTAAAAAAACCAGAGGGCCGGGGCTAACTTCGACCGCGTCAAAGTTTGTATACCCTTGCAATTATTTTGGTAACTCTTTCCTTACCTATAGCCATCAAAGTGGAAAAACGTTTAAGCTAAAAAGGCTAATGTTTCCGAAAGAACGGCCTACATAGGAAATAACGAAGATATTGATCAAAGTCACTGTTTTCCACCGATTGTTCCTATGGGAGCTATACGATATAGTTACCCGATCCTTATTAAATGGCACAGTCATTAACAGATATATTAAACTAACAAATGTTTAATTTGTAAGCAATCGCGTCAAAATTAACGAAGTTATTGACAAAAGTCACTGTTTTCGAAAGATCGTTCCTATGGGAGCTATATGATATAGTCATTCGATCTTGATCAAATTTGGCGTAGTCGTTTATATGTGAAATTAACTTACCAATATTAAATTTCACGACAATAGCTCAAAAAATAACGAAGTTATTAAGAAAAGTCACTGTTCGTGACTTTGCCATTTGTATGGGAGCTATATGATATAGTGATCCGATTCGGCTGAATCCGAGATATACAACGCCTGCAGTATATACAAGCCTACATGCAAAATTTCAGCTCTGTAGCTCTTACGGTCTAGGAGGAGTTTGCGTTGATCCAGACGGACGGACGGACGGACGGACGGACGGACGGACGGACGGACATGGCTATTTGAACTCGTCTCGTCTCGTCTTGCTGATCAAGAATATATATACTTTATATGGTCGGAGATGCTTCCTTCTATGCGTTGCACACTTTTGACCAAAATTAATATACCCTTTTTGCAAGGGTATAAAAATAGGCTTGTACTAACACATGTGGTAGACATAGATTTAATCAAAATTGTAAAACTTATGTAAGTCTACCACATGCCCTTAACTCTTTTCCTTTTCTCTGGCTCACTGCATTCACAGTTGATGCACAAAAAAAAAATCATCTCTGGCTCACTGTTTAAACAGTTGAGATTTCCAAAATTAAAAAAAAACCAGAGGGCCGGGGCTAACTTCGACCGCGTCAAAGTTTGTATACCCTTGCAACTTTTTTGGTAACTTTTTTCTTACCTATAGCCATCAAAGTGGAAAAACGGTTAAGCTAAAAAGGCTAATGTTTCCGAAAGAACGGCCTACATAGGAAATAACGAAGATATTGATCAAAGTCACTGTTTTCCACCGATTGTTCCTATGGGAGCTATATGATATAGTTACCCGATCCTTATCAAATTTGGCACAGTCATTAACAGATATATTAAACTAACAAATGTTTAATTTGAAAGCAATCGCGGCAAAAGTAACGAAGTTATTGACAAAAGTCACTGTTTTCGAAAGATCGTTCCTATGGGAGCTATATGATATAGTCACCCGATCTTGATCAAATTTTGCGTAGTCGTTTATATGTGAAATTAACTCACCAATATTAAATTTCACGACAATAGCTCAGAAAATAACGAAGTTATTAAGAAAAGTCACTGTTCGTGACTTTGCCATTTGTATGGGAGCTATATGATATAGTGATCCGATCCGGCTGAATCCGAGATATACAACGCCTGCAGTATATACAAGCCTACATGCAAAATTTCAGCTCTGTAGCTTTAACGGTCTAGGAGGAGTTTGCGTTGATCCAGACGGACGGACGGACGGACGGACGGACGGACATGGCTATTTCAACTCGTCTCGTCGTGCTGATCAAGAATATATATACTTTATATGGTCGGAGATGCTTCCTTCTATGCGTTGCACACTTTTGACCAAAATTAATATACCCTTTTTGCAAGGGTATAAAAAAATATTAATAAAAAAAAATTTTACTAAATATCAATACTTATATTTGCATAAAATTGAAAAAGAAATACAAAAAGAGAGCTTACAATTTTTTTTTTCTCAAAGTTCAAATTCAAATTTTCAAATTTTCCCATGAAACTCTCATTAAATGTATGGAGTCGAACTCCATATCAAAGCTAGATAGTACAGAAGAAAGTATTAGAAAATTAGTTAGCATGTTGGACCATGAGTCCAAGGTAGCGGTTTCAACCGCTAATGTTATAAATACTGTCGAAACATCTTCAATCGACTTAAAATTTATAACAATTTTATTAGTAATCATCGTCGTTTTGCTATTAGCAAACTCCCTGACGAAACTTTATAAATTGCACAATAGATGCATCAAAAAGAAATACCAAAGTAGGGCCATAGACTTAGACAAGATCTAAAAAATATGGAATGGAATAATTTAGTAAAAAATCTAAATAATTCCAGAGACAAATTTAACAGATCATATAATTGTATCAATAAAGATACAGTTATTAGAATAGAAACTCTAAAATTACACATAAATAACCTTATTCAACAATATAATAATATTGTTTTAAAAATTCAATTGGTCGACGATCAGCTTACTCCTGCTCATAAAACACAGTGCTACAATTTAATACAATCTTTAAATGAAAGGTTGACAAAAATAAGCGCGAGAAGAAGTCTGGAAATACAAATACCAGAAGAACCATTAGCTTTAGCCGAGTTCGATGCAAATCAACTAAGCGAGCTAAATGAGTCAAAGCCAACAGTCGACATCGAACAAGATAGTGACATTGAATCATTGTTCGAAGAAATAATCCCTACTAAAATGGCACTAACAGTTGTAGATTTTTTGAAGCTGGCCTCAAGTCTAATATCAGACTATGACGGTAAGCCAGAAAATTTGCAAAGTTTCCTAGATTCTTTGAATCTAGTAAACACACTAAAAGGCGACCATGAGCAAACAGCCATAAGCCTGATCAAAACAAAATTAAAAGGCCACGCCAGAAATTTGATAACCACTGAACAGACAATAGGTGAGATCATTACTCACTTGTCTACAACAGTGAAGGGAGAGTCGGTAGAAGTGGTATCAGCTAAGCTTCTCAATCTCCAGCAAAGAAACAAAACTGCTACCCAATACACCCAAGAGGTGGAAAAGTTAGCAAAGGACCTTGAAGGTGCCTACATCAGCGATGGTGTGACCCCAACTCTTGCTACCAAGTATAGCACAGTAACAGCAGTAAAGGCAATGACGAAAAATTGCACAATAGAAAGGGTTAAGAACATGTATTTTCACAAATATGGATGATGCTGTATCCAAATTTGTAAACACTTGTACTGAGATAACAGGACAAAGCAATTCAGTCCTATATTATCGACGAGGTACAAGTTATAACAATAGAGGAGGCCGAGGTTATAATCGCGGAAGAAATTATAACTATAATAATAACAGCAACAACAATGACAACTTCCATAATAATAATAACCGTGGTGGAAGACGAGGCCAGAATAGAGGAAGAGGCCGAGGAAACTTCAACCGAGGTTATAATACCGGTAATGTCAGATTATTACAGAATACATCGGAAAACCAACAGAACCCTTTAGGCAACACACAATAAATCCAAAAATTTACACTATCAACCTTAGTCTTAACATATTTGTTTGCTTCACAAATCACGAAACAAACACAAATTTAACATTTTTAGTAGATACAGGAGCAGATATATCACTCCTAAAAATAAATTCAGATAATTACAATATCAAAGACAATAAAATTATAGACATTGAAGGCATAGGCCAAGGAATAATTCAATCCAAAGGAATCACAGCAATAGAAATTCAAACAGCCAAATACATAATTCCACATGAATTCCATTTAGTAGATCCCGATTTCGCAATACCATGCGATGGAATAATCGGCATTGACTTCATAAAAAAATTCAATTGCCAGTTAGACTTCAACCCAACCGAAGATTGGTTAATAATTAGACCAAACAACCTAAATTATCCGATTTATGTTCCGATTACATATAGTTCAGGCAATAATGCACTACTTTTACCAGCTATATCCCGAGTGGTCCGAAAAATAGAAATAAACACAGAAGAAGAGTGCATATTGATACCAAATCAAGAAATTCACAATGGAATTTATGTCGCTAATACAATAGCAACGTCCAAACATGTTTACGTCCGTCTGTTGAATACAACTAATTCTGACCAATTGGTCAATGTAGGAAAACTAAAATATGAAACACTTTCAAATTACGAAATTGTCCGAACAAACCCAGACCTCAGATGTGAAACAGTTTTGAATAGCTTAAAGAAAAATTTCCCCCCTCAATTTAAAGAACAGTTAACAAAATTATGTACCAAATATAGCGATGTATTCGGACTAGAAACCGAATCGATATCAACAAACAATTTCTATACGCAAACATTAAGACTAAGGGATGATGAACCTATTTATATTAAGAACTATAGAAGTCCGCATAGCCAAATAGAAGAAATCCAAAAACAAGTAGGAAAATTAATAAATGATAAAATCGTAGAACCATCTGTATCCGAATACAATAGCCCACTCTTATTAGTCCCAAAGAAATCTAACTCAGAAGAAAAGAAATGGCGATTAGTAATTGACTATCGTCAAATAAACAAAAAATTATTGTCCGATAAATTTCCGCTTCCCAGAATTGATGACATTCTAGACCAATTGGGTCGACCTAAATACTTCTCCTGCCTCGACCTAATGTCCGGTTTTCACCAAATTGAACTAGAAGAAAGTTCAAGAAACGTAACATCTTTTTCAACAAGCAATGGCTCATATCGCTTCACGTGATTGCCATTTGGACTTAAAATAGCACCGAACTCTTTCCAGAGAATGATGACAATAGCATTTTCAGGATTGGAACCTTCGCAGGCATTCCTTTATATGGATGACTTAATGGTGATAGGATGTTCCGAAAAACATATGATTAAAAACTTAACTGATGTTTTTAACGTATGTAGGAGATACAACCTAAAGTTGCATCCAGAAAAATGCTCATTTTTTATGCATGAAGTGACATTCCTAGGTCACAAATGCACTGATAAAGGAGTCCTGCCCGATGACAAAAAATACGATGTCATAAAAAACTATCCGGTTCCGCATGATGCAGATAGCGCGAGGCGATTCGTAGCATTTTGTAATTACTACCGTCGTTTCATAGAAAACTTCGCCGACCATTCGCGACACATAACTAGATTATGCAAAAAGAATGTCCCTTTTGAATGGACGAGCGAATGCCAAAACGCATTTATGCATCTTAAAGAAAAGCTTATGCATCCAACACTACTTCAATATCCCGATTTTAGCAAAGAATTTTGTATAATAACTGATGCAAGTAAACAAGCTTGTGGAGCGGTTCTAACTCAGAACCATAGTGGACTTCAACTCCCAATAGCTTATGCATCACGTTCATTTACAAAAGGCGAAAGCAATAAAAGTACAACAGAACAAGAGTTAGCAGCAATTCATTGGGCAATAACATATTTTAGACCATATATTTATGGAAAACATTTTACAGTAAAAACAGATCACAGACCACTAACATATTTATTTTCAATGACAAATCCAAGTTCCAAATTAACACGCATGCGGCTGGAACTTGAAGAATATGATTTCACAGTAGAATACCTAAAGGGAAAAGATAATTTTGTTGCGGATGCACTTTCCCGCATAACAATAACCGATTTAAAAGACACTCAACATAAAGTCCTGAAAGTCACTACCAGGCGACAAAGTAGACAAGAGAAGAACTGTACAGTTAAAAACAATGAACTTTTGCCAAGGCAAAATCATTTAAATGTATCCAAGCCCAACGTGTACGAAGTCATTGCAAATGATGAAGTACGAAAAGTAGTGACCTTGCGCATCACAGAATCTAAATGTTTCTTTAAGCATGGAAATAAAGTGATCGCAAGAATTGAAGTTAGCGACATATATACTAATGGAATTCTCGACTTAGGTCAGCTCTTCCAAAGGCTTGAAAAAGAGGCCGGTATATTAAACATCCGCCAACTCAAAGTGGCACCGAGTGAAAAGGTCTTTGAATCAATTTCAATAGATACTTTCAAACAAATGGGCAATAAAATATTAAGATCATTACGAGTAGCGCTACTCCAGCCGGTGACCCATTTAAGAAATGAGAAAGAGATACAACAAGTACTGTCTACATACCATGATGATCCAATTCAAGGAGGTCATAGTGGCATTACAAGAACAATATCGAAAATCAAAAGACATTACTATTGGAAAAATATGACACGTCATATAAAAGAGTACGTACGTAAATGTCAAAAATGCCAGGTGTCTAAAACAACGACACATACAAAAACTCCTATGACTTTCACTGAAACACCAGCAAACGCTTTCGACATAGTGATAGTGGATACAATTGGTCCACTACCAAAATCGGAGCATGGTAACGAATATATAGTCACATTAATATGTGACCTAACAAAATATTTAGTAACCATACCGATCAAAAACAAAAGTGCAAACAATGTCGCAAAAGCAATTTTTGAAAACTTTATACTCAAGTACGGTCCAATGAAGACGTTCATTTCGGACATGGGAACAGAGTATAAAAACCAAGTAATAACTGATATATGCAAGTATATGAAGATCAAGAATCTCACCTCTACTGCATATCACCACCAGACTTTAGGGACAATTGAACGAAGTCATCGAACATTCAATGAATACATTCGTTCATATATCTCTGCAGATAAGTCTGATTGGGATGATTGGATTCAATATTTCACTTATTGTTTCAACACGACACCATCAGCAACACACGAGTATTGTCCATATGAACTCGTATTTGGTAGATTGCCAAAACAGTTCATAGATTTTAATAAAATTGATAGAATAGACCCCCTTTACAATTTAAATGATTATGCTAAAGAAGTAAAATATAGATTAGAAATAGCATATAAAAGAGCTAGAATTATGTTAGAAAAAGCCAAGGCTTATAGGAAAGATTTATATGATAAAACCAGTAAAAATTTTGAATTAAGTGTAGGAGATAAAGTATTAATAAGAAATGAAGCAGGGCATAAATTAGACCCAGTATATTTAGGACCATATATAGTAGAAAAAATAGGAGATAATCAAAACATTTTTATAAAAGATAGCAAGAATAAGAGACAAAAAGTACATAAGGATAGATTAAAAATTTACATTAAATGAAACGTTTCATGAGAAAATAATAAAAAAAAAATAATTAGGTCTGATCAACCTTTTCAAAAAAAAAGAAAGATTTTTTTAATTTTATATAAATTTTTTTTTTAAATTTTATGCAAACAAAAAAAAAAAAAACAAAACAAACAAAAAAAAACATACAAAGAAAAAAGACAAAAAAAAAAAAACACTTTTTATCCAAAAATTAATTCTCAAAAGAAAAATTTTTTTCTCTAAATGACTACATATGTATATTACGTCATTTCTTAAAAAAGGGAGGTGTAGTGTATTCACATAATCGCCTATCATTCATACTTAAAGTATAGCTCAACTTGTAACACTTGGTTGCAAGCATAAACAATCTTCAATTGTTTGTATATATGTATGTGCAGGCATGCACATGCATACATACTGATTATGCATATAATGCGTAATATGAGCTAGGGCTAAGAGAGCGTGTGACCGCTGAGTCAGCACTTTGGCCGCTCAGACTGTGAGCGTCCAACTATGTGAGTACACTCGCTCCGCACACAGACGTGCCGCTGTTTTTATTTAAACTTTATAATTAATACTCAAACTCGGAACCCGGTCATTACAATAGCATGTTTCATAAATTTTAATAATTACTTAAATAGTTATATACTAAATATTGGCATTTTTTAACTTTGATGGAATAAAACTAGCAAGACTCAACGAGGCAACCTCGCCTAAAAAATGCGCTGCAGGTATAAGGAAGAAGAAGACCGCATGCGTATTGGCCTGTAGCTTCTTTGTATTTAAATGTTTTGCAAATACTACCTGTTTACATATATGCCTTTCTACATTTTTGTCCTATTTGTGGGTTGGTCGTTTTTATTTCCGTTTACCTAATTGGATGTAAATATTAAGTTGTTTACCTAATTAATACAAAAAGGGTAATATCGATTTTTCGTTCTACCTAGTTAATTAAAAATATATAACATAAAGAGCTACTTATTCCTCTCGTTTGCCACAGTTTATTTTTAACTTCATAAGTGGAAACACCTTAAATCAGGACTGAATAGTATTTGTCAATATAATTCAAGACAGTTTTATTTAATTGTGCAAAAATGTTGTTAAAGAATGAAAGGATTTTGAAAGTTTTCAAAGAGTGTGAAAACTTAAACGATTTTGAAATGGGATTGCTAAAGGAGATGTGCGTTTCATTCGAAAACGCTAGTACGGAGCTTAAGTTGAAAATCAAATATACACAAAATAGCTTAAGGCGAAAATGGATCGCAAGCGGCAGAAATCTGGCAAATTTCGTAAAAAAAAATGAAGTTTGGCTTGAGGAGTATACGACATTCGTAGATTCGGGGCACGAAGATGATCAACCATCAACTAGCCGAGGAAGAGGAAGGCCGCATAAAGATGTGGAAGATTGTTCAACGTTTACAAGGAAACGAAAGCTTCAGGGTGCTACTGAAAGCATTACAACGGAGCATCTTTCAGAAGCACTTTCTTCAAAGTATGAAAAGGAACAAGAGAGGGCAAGGGCGAGCATTACGAAAGTAGTACAGATCGCCAGTCCTATTCGACTACATAGGATTAAGGAAAGTATTCCAACCCCACCAAACTTAGTCCCCACTAAGTACACTGAGGAAGAGGCGTTTTCCTTATTTATGGACCTAGGATTGACGAAGGAGAAGTACGAAATTTTAAGGAGTTCCTTAAAAAGTCATAAAATCGACGTTCTTCCCGGATACAAAAAAATTGGATTCGCCAAGAAGAAAGCAGTACCGGCAAATAAAATTATAACAGAGGTATCTGTAGAAATAAAACTCCAGGATTTAATGAATCACACTGCGAGACGTCTTGTTGAAAGTATGCCTGATGGAAAGGTGGATCTTCTTCCCGAAAATTTGACATTACGCAACAAATGGGGATGTGATGGATCAGATGATCAAAGCGCCTACAAGCAGATTATACACACAGAAGACGAAGCTATTTCTGATGAAAATATGTTCATGGCTTCTGTAGTTCCTTTGCGCCTAAGAAGTGAAAGTTCTGAACATTGGAGAAATCTTCGACCGTCATCGACCCACTATTGTCGGCCTTTGTTATTCAAATATGCAAAGGAGTCCTCGGAATTAATCAAATCAACTGTTGGCGACATAAAAAATCAAATAAGCCAACTGAAACCGGCTGTTTTCCAAACCAAGAGTGGAAAACCACTTACGGTTAACTTTGAGTTTTTCCTGACAATGATTGATGGAAAAGTGTTAAAAGAAATTACAAACACTTCCTCAACGTTAAGGTGTCCAATTTGCCAAAAAAATCAAAAAGAATTTCAGAACTTAGACGATTCAACAAGTGAGGAGAACTGCTACGAATATGGAATTTCTCCGTTGCATTGCAGAATAAAGTGTATGGATTTTATTCTGAAGCTAGCTTACACACTTCCTCGGCCAGGAGAAACAAAAACGGATAAAACATCTCGTGAGGATATTCAGAGCAGGAAGGAGATTATACAAGCTGAATTCTCTCGCAAGCTGGGACTGAAAGTTGACTGCCCAAAGTACGGATACGGAAATACGAATGATGGAAATACTTCAAGGAGATTTTTTTGAAAATGATGAAGTGACATCTTTTATAACAGGTGTTAGTCAAGAGATCATTAAAAGGTTGGCTGTTATCTTGAATATTATAAATTGCAAGGAAACGGTAAATGGTGAAAAATTTGCCGAATATACTTCAAAGACTGCTCATCTTTTGAGTGAATTGTATCCGCAAAAAAAACTTAACCCAACGGTACATAGGATTTTGGCTCACGGAAAGGATTTAATAGAATATCAGTGTTTACCACTTAGAGAGCTATCCGAAGAAGCACAGAAATGTAAAAACAAGGACTACAAAAGGTTCAGATACACTAATACATTAAAAACTTCTCGTGTTAGACAAAATGAAGACCTTTTTAACATGCTAGCAGCCTCTTCGGACCCACTTCTTGCATCACTGAGACACGTGCGATCACGAAAGGATTTGGAAAATAGCAACTATAGTCCCGAAATGTTGAGTTTATTAGATACTGATGTAAATATTGAAAATTATTTTGAAGAAAATCAGCCATCAGAAGCAAATTTTCAAAGTTAACCTAAAAAAAAAATTTTTTTTTCTTTTTGTAATTATGTTAAAAAATCAAATTAAAACATTAAAAAATGTTACATAGTCGTCTAAAACAATGAAAAATTCCATTTGTGATTAAAAAAAAACGGGTTTCGATCCATTTTTAAAGGAAAAACATGCTTGGAAATATTTTCTGACTTTGACCTTGAATATTTCAGCACCACGAACACCCAGCACTTTTGACAAACATTCATTTTGAAGCTTAAGGTATTCTTCATATGCTTTTTAAATTTTTGAAATCGCTTTATTGGTTCAGACGCTATGATTTTTGCAATGCTAAATGCCAGAAGGCCCCACTGTGCGACATATCTCCGCCCAGTACATTTTTCTGGCGGAGATATGTCGTTGTAAAACGTCGTTGTAAAACGTCATATCTCCGCCGTTAAAAAAAACAAAATATCTCCGCGCGAATTTATGTCGTTTCAGAATGACATTTCTCCGCGCGGAGATATGTCGTTTTTCTAACGGCGGAGATATGACGTTTTGAAACCACATATCTAGCATATAACATATCGGCATATATATTTTGACATAGCGTTGCCTTAGTTGATTTTTTTTTCAGCAGAAAGAACTGACAAAACATAATAGACAAAATAGCACTTTACTTTGGAAATTCATTTTCGCTTCGTTAAATGCAGCGGTACTTGAAATGTGAAATGTAAATGATGTCAAAATATATATGCCGACCAGTGTATATATGTAAATTCGATAAATGAACTATCGTCTCAAACTTATTTCGAGTATGTACATATGCATTCCTAATAACTATAGAGATATTACAAAGTTTGAAATCAGAATAATCAATTCTTTCACAGAAATTATAAATTCAATTTATTTGTTCATTTTACATTTCTCATTTTACATTACATTTTTACATTTTTTCCGTTTTATGAACAAAATTATATTTGGTTTACTTTTTTTTTTTTTTTAATTTATATTTTTTTTTAATTATAAGTGAATACATTGAGAATTGCCTCAATGACTTCTTGGTTACAGCTTGGACATTTAGGTTTCCTATTTGAATTATCCTCGTTGTTTTTAGCTGCAATAAGAAATTTCATCTCCAGTCAACTTACACGTAGTTTTTTTGACGCTGGCTGGTTACCAATTCCACCGTTTTGAAAAAGTAAATTAAATTCGCGACTTTTTTCATATTCGGCATCAATAATACATTGGACGACTTTAAAAAAATGCCCCTTTGCTTAAATTTTGTTCCCTAAATTCAAATTGTATGCTTCAATAGAAGCTGGCTCTAGCCAGTAGTTCTAGTTGAACGCTTAAACACCGATATGTTTTGAGGTCCCTCCTATAAATAGTAATAAATTTTATATAATAAATTAAAAATCGAATAAATAAAAAAGTTAATATACCTTCAAAATCCACTGCTTTATCTGAAAAGTATGTTCTTTATAAATAGCATGTTTCATAAATTTTAATAATTACTTAAATAGTTATTGAATTAGAAGCGTTTAAAAAATGTACTAAATATTGGCATTTTTTGAACTTTGATGGAATAAAACTAGCAAGACTCAACGAGTATCAATACCGGACTATATACATTAGGTAGGTGAAATATTTACCTATCAGATGTATGCATATAGTCCCAATATGCGGAGACCTGCGACAGCGATGCGTAAGCCATAAAACTAAGGCAACCTCGCCTAAAAAATGTGCTGCAGGTATAAGGAAGAAGAAGACCGCATGCGTATTGGCCTGTAGCTTCTTTGTATTTAAATGATAACATTGCGTAATGTTGTTTTGCAAATACTACCTGTTTACATATATGCCTTTCTACATTTTTGTCCTATTTGTGGGTTGGTCGTTTTTATTTCCGTTTACCTAATTGGATGTAAATATTAAGTTGTTTATCTAATTAATACAAAAAGGGTAATACCGATTTTTCGTTCTACCTACTTAATTAAAAATATATAACATAAAGAGCTACTTATTCCTCTCGTTTGCGACAGTTTATTTTTAACTTCATAAGTGGAAACACTTTAAATCAGGACTGAATAGTATTTGTCAATATAATTCAAGACAGTTTTATTTAATTGTGCAAAAATGTTGTTAAAGAATGAAAGGATTTTGAAAGTTTTCAAAGAGTGTGAAAACTTAAACGATTTTGAAATGGGATTGCTAAAGGAGATGTGCGTTTCATTCGAAAACGCTAGTACGGAGCTTAAGTTGAAAATCAAATATACACAAAATAACTTAAGGCGAAAATGGATCGCAAGCGGCAGAAATCTGGCAAATTTCGTAAACAAAAATGAAGTTTGGCTTGAGGAGTATACGACATTCGTAGATTCGGGGCACGAAGATGATCAACCATCAACTAGCCGAGGAAGAGGAAGGCCGCATAAAGATGTGGAAGATTGTTCAACGTTTACAAGGAAACGAAAGCTTCAGGGTGCTACTGAAAGCATTACAACGGAGCATCTTTCAGAAGCACTTTCTTCAAAGTATGAAAAGGAACAAGAGAGGGCAAAGGCGAGCATTACGAAAGCAGTACAGATCGCCAGTCCTATTCGACTACATAGGATTAAGGAAAGTATTCCAACCCCACCAAACTTAGTCCCCACTAAGTACACTGAGGAAGAGGCGTTTTCCTTATTTATGGACCTAGGATTGACGAAGGAGAAGTACGAAATTTTAAGGAGTACCTTAAAAAGTCATAAAGTCGACGTTCTTCCCGGATACAAAAAAATTGGATTCGCCAAGAAGAAAGCAGTACCGGCAAATAAAATTATAACAGAGGTATCTGTAGAAATAAAACTCCAGGATTTAATGAATCACACTGCGAGACGTCTTGTTGAAAGTATGCCTGATGGAAAGGTGGATCTTCTTCCCGAAAATTTGACATTACGCAACAAATGGGGATGTGATGGATCAGATGATCAAAGCGCCTACAAGCAGATTATACACACAGAAGACGAAGCTATTTCTGATGAAAATATGTTCATGGCTTCTGTAGTTCCTTTGCGCCTAAGAAGTGAAAGTTCTGAACATTGGAGAAATCTTCGACCGTCATCGACCCACTATTGTCGGCCTTTGTTATTCAAATATGCAAAGGAGTCCTCGGAATTAATCAAATCAACTGTTGGCGACATAAAAAATCAAATAAGCCAACTGAAACCGGCTGTTTTCCAAACCAAGAGTGGAAAACCACTTACGGTTAACTTTGAGTTTTTCCTGACAATGATTGATGGAAAAGTGTTAAAAGAAATTACAAACACTTCCTCAACGTTAAGGTGTCCAATTTGCCAAAAAAATCAAAAAGAATTTCAGAACTTAGACGATTCAACAAGTGAGGAGAACTGCTACGAATATGGAATTTCTCCGTTGCATTGCAGAATAAAGTGTATGGATTTTATTCTGAAGCTAGCTTACACACTTCCTCGGCCAGGAGAAACAAAAACGGATAAAACATCTCGTGAGGATATTCAGAGCAGGAAGGAGATTATACAAGCTGAATTCTCTCGCAAGCTGGGACTGAAAGTTGACTGCCCAAAGTACGGATACGGAAATACGAATGATGGAAATACTTCAAGGAGATTTTTTTGAAAATGATGAAGTGACATCTTTTATAACAGGTGTTAGTCAAGAGATCATTAAAAGGTTGGCTGTTATCTTGAATATTATAAATTGCAAGGAAACGGTAAATGGTGAAAAATTTGCCGAATATACTTCAAAGACTGCTCATCTTTTGAGTGAATTGTATCCGCAAAAAAAACTTAACCCAACGGTACATAGGATTTTGGCTCACGGAAAGGATTTAATAGAATATCAGTGTTTACCACTTAGAGAGCTATCCGAAGAAGCACAGAAATGTAAAAACAAGGACTACAAAAGGTTCAGATACACTAATACATTAAAAACTTCTCGTGTTAGACAAAATGAAGACCTTTTTAACATGCTAGCAGCCTCTTCGGACCCACTTCTTGCATCACTGAGACACGTGCGATCACGAAAGGATTTGGAAAATAGCAACTATAGTCCCGAAATGTTGAGTTTATTAGATACTGATGTAAATATTGAAAATTATTTTGAACAAAATCAGCCATCAATAGCAAATTTTCAAAGTTAACCTAAAAAAAAAATTTTTTTTTCTTTTTGTAATTATGTTAAAAAATCAAATTAAAACATTAAAAAATGTTACATAGTCGTCTAAAACAATGAAAAATTCCATTTGTGATTAAAAAAAAACGGGTTTCGATCCATTTTTAAAGGAAAAACATGCTTGGAAATATTTTCTGACTTTGACCTTGAATATTTCAGCACCACGAACACCCAGCACTTTTGACAAACATTCATTTTGAAGCTTAAGGTATTCTTCATATGCTTTTTAAATTTTTGAAATCGCTTTATTGGTTCAGACGCTATGATTTTTGCAATGCTAAATGCCAGAAGGCCCCACTGTGCGACATATCTCCGCCCAGTACATTTTTCTGGCGGAGATATGTCGTTGTAAAACGTCATATCTCCGCCGTTAAAAAAAACAAAATATCTCCGCGCGAATTTATGTCGTTTCAGAATGACATTTCTCCGCGCGGAGATATGTCGTTTTTCTAACGGCGGAGATATGACGTTTTGAAACCACATATCTAGCATATAACATATCGGCATATATATTTTGACATAGCGTTGCCTTAGTTGATTTTTTTTTCAGCAGAAAGAACTGACAAAACATAATAGACAAAATAGCACTTTACTTTGGAAATTCATTTTCGCTTCGTTAAATGCAGCGGTACTTGAAATGTGAAATGTAAATGATGTCAAAATATATATGCCGACCAGTGTATATATGTAAATTCGATAAATGAACTATCGTCTCAAACTTATTTCGAGTATGTACATATGCATTCCTAATAACTATAGAGATATTACAAAGTTTGAAATCAGAATAATCAATTCTTTCACAGAAATTATAAATTCAATTTATTTGTTCATTTTACATTTCTCATTTTACATTACATTTTTACATTTTTTCCGTTTTATGAACAAAATTATATTTGGTTTACTTTTTTTTTTTTTTAATTTATATTTTTTTTTAATTATAAGTGAATACATTGAGAATTGCCTCAATGACTTCTTGGTTACAGCTTGGACATTTAGGTTTCCTATTTGAATTATCCTCGTTGTTTTTAGCTGCAATAAGAAATTTCATCTCCAGTCAACTTACACGTAGTTTTTTTGACGCTGGCTGGTTACCAATTCCACCGTTTTGAAAAAGTAAATTAAATTCGCGACTTTTTTCATATTCGGCATCAATAATACATTGGACGACTTTAAAAAAATGCCCCTTTGCTTAAATTTTGTTCCCTAAATTCAAATTGTATGCTTCAATAGAAGCTGGCTCTAGCCAGTAGTTCTAGTTGAACGCTTAAACACCGATATGTTTTGAGGTCCCTCCTATAAATAGTAATAAATTGTATATAATAAATTAAAAATCGAATAAATAAAAAAGTTAATATACCTTCAAAATCCACTGCTTTATCTGAAAAGTATGTTCTTTATAAATAGCATGTTTCATAAATTTTAATAATTACTTAAATAGTTATTGAATTAGAAGCGTTTAAAAAATGTACTAAATATTGGCATTTTTTGAACTTTGATGGAATAAAACTAGCAAGACTCAACGAGTATCAATACCGGACTATATACATTAGGTAGGTGAAATATTTACCTATCAGATGTATGCATATAGTCCCAATATGCGGAGACCTGCGACAGCGATGCGTAAGCCATAAAACTAAGGCAACCTCGCCTAAAAAATGTGCTGCAGGTATAAGGAAGAAGAAGACCGCATGCGTATTGGCCTGTAGCTTCTTTGTATTTAAATGATAACATTGCGTAATGTTGTTTTGCAAATACTACCTGTTTACATATATGCCTTTCTACATTTTTGTCCTATTTGTGGGTTGGTCGTTTTTATTTCCGTTTACCTAATTGGATGTAAATATTAAGTTGTTTACCTAATTAATACAAAAAGGGTAATACCGATTTTTCGTTCTACCTACTTAATTAAAAATATATAACATAAAGAGCTACTTATTCCTCTCGTTTGCGACAGTTTATTTTTAACTTCATAAGTGGAAACACTTTAAATCAGGACTGAATAGTATTTGTCAATATAATTCAAGACAGTTTTATTTAATTGTGCAAAAATGTTGTTAAAGAATGAAAGGATTTTGAAAGTTTTCAAAGAGTGTGAAAACTTAAACGATTTTGAAATGGGATTGCTAAAGGAGATGTGCGTTTCATTCGAAAACGCTAGTACGGAGCTTAAGTTGAAAATCAAATATACACAAAATAACTTAAGGCGAAAATGGATCGCAAGCGGCAGAAATCTGGCAAATTTCGTAAACAAAAATGAAGTTTGGCTTGAGGAGTATACGACATTCGTAGATTCGGGGCACGAAGATGATCAACCATCAACTAGCCGAGGAAGAGGAAGGCCGCATAAAGATGTGGAAGATTGTTCAACGTTTACAAGGAAACGAAAGCTTCAGGGTGCTACTGAAAGCATTACAACGGAGCATCTTTCAGAAGCACTTTCTTCAAAGTATGAAAAGGAACAAGAGAGGGCAAAGGCGAGCATTACGAAAGCAGTACAGATCGCCAGTCCTATTCGACTACATAGGATTAAGGAAAGTATTCCAACCCCACCAAACTTAGTCCCCACTAAGTACACTGAGGAAGAGGCGTTTTCCTTATTTATGGACCTAGGATTGACGAAGGAGAAGTACGAAATTTTAAGGAGTACCTTAAAAAGTCATAAAGTCGACGTTCTTCCCGGATACAAAAAAATTGGATTCGCCAAGAGTGAGGCAGTACCGGCAGTTATCTACAGATAACAGAGGTATCTGTAGAAATAAAACTCCAGGATTTAATGAATCACACTGCGAGACGTCTTGTTGAAAGTATGCCTGATGGAAAGGTGGATCTTCTTCCCGAAAATTTGACATTACTCAACAAATGGGGATGTGATGGATCAGATGATCAAAGCGCCTACAAGCAGATTATACACACAGAAGACGAAGCTATTTCTGATGAAAATATGTTCATGGCTTCTGTAGTTCCTTTGCGCCTAAGAAGTGAAAGTTCTGAACATTGGAGAAATCTTCGACCGTCATCGACCCACTATTGTCGGCCTTTGTTATTCAAATATGCAAAGGAGTCCTCGGAATTAATCAAATCAACTGTTGGCGACATAAAAAATCAAATAAACCAACTGAAACCTGCTGTGTTCCAAACCAAGAGTGGAAAAACACTTACGGTTAACTTTGAGTTTTTCCTGACAATGATTGATGGAAAAGTGTTAAAAGAAATTACAAACACTTCCTCAGCGTTAAGGTGTCCAATTTGCCAAAAAAATCAAAAAGAATTTCAGAACTTAGACGATTCAACAAGTGAGGAGAACTGCTACGAATATGGAATTTCTCCGTTGAATTGCAGAATAAAGTGTATAGATTTTATTCTGAAGCTAGCTTACACACTTCCTCGGCCAGGAGAAACAAAAACGGATAAAACATCTCGTGAGGATATTCAGAGCAGGAAGGAGATTATACAAGCTGAATTCTCTCGCAAGCTGGGACTGAAAGTTGACTGCCCAAAGTACGGATACGGAAATACGAATGATGGAAATACTTCAAGGAGATTTTTTTGAAAATGATGAAGTGACATCTTTTATAACAGGTGTTAGTCAAGAGATCATTAAAAGGTTGGCTGTTATCTTGAATATTATAAATTCCAAGGAAACGGTAAATGGTGAAAAATTTGCCGAATATACTTCAAAGACTGCTCATCTTTTGAGTGAATTGTATCCGCAAAAAAAACTTAACCCAACGGTACATAGGATTTTGGCTCACGGAAAGGATTTAATAGAATATCAGTGTTTACCACTTAGAGAGCTATCCGAAGAAGCACAGGAATGTAAAAACAAGGACTACAAAAGGTTCAGATACACTAATACATTAAAAACTTCTCGTGTTAGACAAAATGAAGACCTTTTTAACATGCTAGCAGCCTCTTCGGACCCACTTCTTGCATCACTGAGACACGTGCGATCACGAAAGGATTTGGAAAATAGCAACTATAGTCCCGAAATGTTGAGTTTATTAGATACTGATGTAAATATTGAAAATTATTTTGAACAAAATCAGCCATCAATAGCAAATTTTCAAAGTTAACCTAAAAAAAAAATTTTTTTTTCTTTTTGTAATTATGTTAAAAAATCAAATTAAAACATTAAAAAATGTTACATAGTCGTCTAAAACAATGAAAAATTCCATTTGTGATTAAAAAAAAACGGGTTTCGATCCATTTTTAAAGGAAAAACATGCTTGGAAATATTTTCTGACTTTGACCTTGAATATTTCAGCACCACGAACACCCAGCACTTTTGACAAACATTCATTTTGAAGCTTAAGGTATTCTTCATATGCTTTTTAAATTTTTGAAATCGCTTTATTGGTTCAGACGCTATGATTTTTGCAATGCTAAATGCCAGAAGGCCCCACTGTGCGACATATCTCCGCCCAGTACATTTTTCTGGCGGAGATATGACGTTTTACAACGACATAACAAAAACAAAATATCTCCGCGCGAATTTATGTCGTTTCAGAATGACATTTCTCCGCGCGGAGATATGTCGTTTTTCTAACGGCGGAGATATGACGTTTTGAAACCACATATCTAGCATATAACATATCGGCATATATATTTTGACATAGCGTTGCCTTAGTTGATTTTTTTTTCAGCAGAAAGAACTGACAAAACATAATAGACAAAATAGCACTTTACTTTGGAAATTCATTTTCGCTTCGTTAAATGCAGCGGTACTTGAAATGTGAAATGTAAATGATGTCAAAATATATATGCCGACCAGTGTATATATGTAAATTCGATAAATGAACTATCGTCTCAAACTTATTTCGAGTATGTACATATTAGACAGCTGCATGACTTCATTCACTTAATAAGTAAAATAGAGTATACTCGGATAGAATTGAATAGAGTGAGTGACAGACGTACAATGAGTGAGTGTGTATGAGTATTAGTATATTTTGGTACTCATACAAAGCAAATTGAATGACACTGAGTACTGACTGAGTACTCAGTAAGACGGAGTGTCAAATTTGACACATCTAAAAACATTCGAGTTATCCAAGTATCAGGGTACATATTTTGTGTATTTATTTTCTTTGCATCGTTGAAACACAGCAGACGCAAAAATGGAAGGAGAAAAAAATACCCAAAGTGAGAAAGTATGTAATTTAAAGCGTATTTTGTTGTTTTTGTTTTCGTTTGTTTTGTTATTGCTGTAGTCAAATATTGCATATATCTTTCTGCTTAGCTTGTGACCTGTCCATAAATGTTTTTTGAGTAATTTCTTTCAGATTTAATTTAGTTCAATTAAAATATACAGGTTGTTAAAAGAGGGGCGAGCACAAGAGAGATCCTTGCACAGGAAATAAAGGAGAATCTGCATTCTGGATTGTATAGCTTAATAGAAAAGAGGGGTCGAAGCGAAGTGTGGCAATTTTTCTCAAGAATAAAAAATGAAAATGGAGATGAGCTAGTTGAACTTGTAGCCTGCAAGATGTGTTTGTCAGTCTTGAAATTCACAGGTAGCACTTCAAATTTAACGAAGCATAAATGCTACATAGTCAATGCCAGACCAATAGAATCGAAGGTATTAACGTCAACCACTTAGGTTCCGTTGTTCAAATTCTAAAAGAGTTCGAAACCGTCTCAAAAAAATTGGAGGCAACCAACAGTCCAACAACACATTTAATTATTCCAAATTTAAACAAATTAAAGAAAATCTGTCTGTCCGATTCCAATGATATTGTAATTATTCAAGCTCTGAAGTCCGCATTGTATACTCAAATTTTATCGACAATTGAACCAAATTTATCAAAATATCACAAAATAGCCCTATTTCTATTTCCACCCACAAACAAATTGGTACAATTTTCTCCGCATGAAAAGGAAACCGTAATAGACGAGTGCAAACTAATTATGGAACGTTTTTTAAAAAACAGTGGGTCTAACACTTTACAAATACCAATAGCAAATGACGAATTTGCTGATTTTGTAGAGGTTCAACAAGTTGACCCGAATAATAACCAAATTGACCAAGAAATAAAAGGGTACTCCAATATAAATGTACCGTACAGCACAAATTTCGATGCACTGGCTTGGTGGGACATGCACCAAACATTTTTTCCTTTATTGCACAAAGCAAGTTGCAATATTTTTTGTATACCGGCAAGCAGCGCGGCGTCTGAAAGAACCTTTTCAAACGCAAGAAATTTAATTACTGAAAAACGCTGCTTAATTGCTGCAAATGCAGATAATATTAACAAAATAATGTTCTTGAACTCAAACTTGAATTAAATGTAGTATATATGTAAATAAGTATATGAAATGAATATTAAAATGTAATCTATCTATGCATTTGCTTTCGTTTTTAGGGGTTTTGAAGTACAGATTCTGTACGCACAACAAAAAAACAACAAAAATGCTGTGTCGGCACCTGTCATTCGGATACATTCGAAACATACTTACTTATACTCACTTATACTCTCTGTTTTAACATTGTACGGCCGAGTATAAAGCAAGCCTATCCACTCACTCATACTTATTCCGTTTTGCACTCATATTCACTCAACTCAATTTGAGAGTAGTATATCCGAATGTCACTTTTTTGACATTCATGCAGATGTCTAGTACATATGCATTCCTAATAACTATAGAGATATTACAAAGTTTGAAATCAGAATAATCAATTCTTTCACAGAAATTATAAATTCAATTTATTTGTTCATTTTACATTTCTCATTTTACATTACATTTTTAAATTTTTTCCGTTTTATGAACGAAATTATATTTGGTTTACTTTTTTTTTTTTAAATTTATATTTTTTTTTTAATTATAAATGAATACATTGAGAATTGCCTCAATGACTTCTTGGTTACAGCTTGGACATTTAGGTTTCCTATTTGAATTGTCCTTGTTGTTTTTAGCTGCAATAAGAAATTTCATCTCCAGTCAACTTACACGTAGTTTTTTTGACGCTGGCTGGTTACCAATTCCACCGTTTTGAAAAAGTAAATTAAATTCGCGACTTTATTCATATTCGGCATCAATAATACATTGGACGAGTTTAAAAAATGCCCCTTTGCTTGAATTTTGTTCCCTAAATTCAAATTGTATGCTTCAATAGAAGCTGGCTCTAGCCAGTAGTTCTAGTTGAACGCTTAAACATCGATATGTTTTGAAGTCCCTCCTATAAATAGTAATAAATTGTATATAATAAATTAAAAATCGAATAAATAAAAAAATTAATATACCTTCAAAATCCACTGCTTTTTAAAATATTTTAAAAAAGGGGGAAAAAACGTTCTTGTCCAAAGCAGTTGCTTAAAATTCCAACATATTCCAACATGGCAATAGCGGCAAATGCAAAAATTTCAGAAAAAGTATGTAGGCTTGTTTATTGCGTTTGAGCACATTCTCAAAGCCAAAACATTTTCTTGCATTTCTCTTACAAGCTTGTGTAAAATGGAACCAGCAAGCATAGAAGTTCATGGTAGGATGCAAGTTTTTCAAAGCTGTCCGCATGGCTTTTTCATAATCAGATATAAAAGATGCACCATTTAAGCAGCAAATATTGGAGTCAATGTATGTGAACAAATGCTGATAGGAAAGTTCTGTTTTTCTTGACATCAGAACAAATATAAAAGGAGTTATCTAAATATAAAAACATTTTAATTATTTAATAATATTTAAATTAGTACGATATTTACCTTCTGCAAATGTTTTATGTATATTATTAAGAGTTGCTTAAATTCTCCAAAAGGACATACTTTAAATGTGGCATCAATCAAAAAAATGTATATTTATCTCCGAAATGTTCGCTTGCATCAAAGCGATAACCTTGTCTGATGCAAATACGCAGTATGCGAAAGAGCTTGACAAGTATACTTTTTTGAAAAAACATTTTGGAAAACCCTTGGTCCCTGCTTTATCTGAAAAGTATGTTCTTTATAAATAGCATGTTTCATAAATTTTAATAATTACTTAAATAGTTATTGAATTAGAAGCGTTTAAAAAATGTACTAAATATTGGCATTTTTTGAACTTTGATGGAATAAAACTAGCAAGACTCAACGAGTATCAATACCGGACTATATACATTAGGTAGGTGAAATATTTACCTATCAGATGTATGCATATAGTCCCAATATGCGGAGACCTGCGACAGCGATGCGTAAGCCATAAAACTAAGGCAACCTCGCCTAAAAAATGCGCTGCAGGTATAAGGAAGAAGAAGACCGCATGCGTATTGGCCTGTAGCTTCTTTGTATTTAAATGATAACATTGCGTAATGCTGTTTTGCAAATACTACCTGTTTACATATATGCCTTTCTACATTTTTGTCCTATTTGTGGGTTGGTCGTTTTTATTTCCGTTTACCTAATTGGATGTAAATATTAAGTTGTTTACCTAATTAATACAAAAAGGGTAATACCGATTTTTCGTTCTACCTAGTTAATTAAAAATATATAACATAAAGAGCTACTTATTCCTCTCGTTTGCGACAGTTTATTTTTAACTTCATAAGTGGAAACACTTTAAATCAGGACTGAATAGTATTTGTCAATATAATTCAAGACAGTTTTATTTAATTGTGCAAAAATGTTGTTAAAGAATGAAAGGATTTTGAAAGTTTTCAAAGAGTGTGAAAACTTAAACGATTTTGAAATGGGATTGCTAAAGGAGATGTGCGTTTCATTCGAAAACGCTAGTACGAAGCTTAAGTTGAAAATCAAATATATACAAAATAACTTAAGGCGAAAATGGATCGCAAGCGGCAGAAATCTGGCAAATTTCGTAAACAAAAATGAAGTTTGGCTTGAGGAGTATACGACATTCGTAGATTCGGGGCACGAAGATGATCAACCATCAACTAGCCGAGGAAGAGGAAGGCCGCATAAAGATGTGGAAGATTGTTCAACGTTTACAAGGAAACGAAAGCTTCAGGGTGCTACTGAAAGCATTACAACGGAGCATCTTTCGGAAGAACTTTCTTCAAAGTATGAAAAGGAACAAGAGAGGGCAAAGGCGAGCATTACGAAAGCAGTACAGATCGCCAGTCCTATTCGACTACATAGGATTAAGGAAAGTATTCCAACCCCACCAAACTTAGTCCCCACTAAGTACACTGAGGAAGAGGCGTTTTCCTTATTTATGGACCTAGGATTGACGAAGGAGAAGTACGAAATTTTAAGGAGTTCCTTAAAAAGTCATAAAGTCGACGTTCTTCCCGGATACAAAAAAATTGGATTCGCCAAGAAGGAAGCAGTACCGGCAGTTATCTACAGATAACAGAGGTATCTGTAGAAATAAAACTCCAGGATTTAATGAATCACACTGCGAGACGTCTTGTTGAAAGTATGCCTGATGGAGAGGTGGATCTTCTTCCCGAAAATTTGACATTACTCAACAAATGGGGATGTGATGGATCAGATGATCAAAGCGCCTACAAGCAGATTATACACACAGAAGACGAAGCTATTTCTGATGAAAATATGTTCATGGCTTCTGTAGTTCCTTTGCGCCTAAGAAGTGAAAGTTCTGAACATTGGAGAAATCTTCGACCGTCATCGACCCACTATTGTCGGCCTTTGTTATTCAAATATGCAAAGGAGTCCTCGGAATTAATCAAATCAACTGTTGGCGACATAAAAAATCAAATAAACCAACTGAAACCTGCTGTGTTCCAAACCAAGAGTGGAAAAACACTTACGGTTAACTTTGAGTTTTTCCTGACAATGATTGATGGAAAAGTGTTAAAAGAAATTACAAACACTTCCTCAGCGTTAAGGTGTCCAATTTGCCAAAAAAATCAAAAAGAATTTCAGAACTTAGACGATTCAACAAGTGAGGAGAACTGCTACGAATATGGAATTTCTCCGTTGCATTGCAGAATAAAGTGTATGGATTTTATTCTGAAGCTAGCTTACACACTTCCTCGGCCAGGAGAAACAAAAACGGATAAAACATCTCGTGAGGATATTCAGAGCAGGAAGGAGATTATACAAGCTGAATTCTCTCGCAAGCTGGGACTGAAAGTTGACTGCCCAAAGTACGGATACGGAAATACGAATGATGGAAATACTTCAAGGAGATTTTTTTGAAAATGATGAAGTGACATCTTTTATAACAGGTGTTAGTCAAGAGATCATTAAAAGGTTGGCTGTTATCTTGAATATTATAAATTGCAAGGAAACGGTAAATGGTGAAAAATTTGCCGAATATACTTCAAAGACTGCTCATCTTTTGAGTGAATTGTATCCGCAAAAAAAACTTACCCCAACGGTACATAGGATTTTGGCTCACGGAAAGGATTTAATAGAATATCAGTGTTTACCACTTAGAGAGCTATCCGAAGAAGCACAGAAATGTAAAAACAAGGACTACAAAAGGTTCAGATACACTAATACATTAAAAACTTCTCGTGTTAGACAAAATGAAGACCTTTTTAACATGCTAGCAGCCTCTTCGGACCCACTTCTTGCATCACTGAGACACGTGCGATCACGAAAGGATTTGGAAAATAGCAACTATAGTCCCGAAATGTTGAGTTTATTAGATACTGATGTAAATATTGAAAATTATTTTGAACAAAATCAGCCATCAATAGCAAATTTTCAAAGTTAACCTAAAAAAAAAAATTTTTTTTCTTTTTGTAATTATGTTAAAAAATCAAATTAAAACATTAAAAAATGTTACATAGTCGTCTAAAACAATGAAAAATTCCATTTGTGATTAAAAAAAAACGGGTTTCGATCCATTTTTAAAGGAAAAACATGCTTGGAAATATTTTCTGACTTTGACCTTGAATATTTCAGCACCACGAACACCCAGCACTTTTGACAAACATTCATTTTGAAGCTTAAGGTATTCTTCATATGCTTTTTAAATTTTTGAAATCGCTTTATTGGTTCAGACGCTATGATTTTTGCATTGCTAAATGCCAGAAGGCCCCACTGTGCGACATATCTCCGCCCAGTACATTTTTCTGGCGGAGATATGACGTTTTACAACGACATAACAAAAACAAAATATCTCCGCGCGAATTTATGTCGTTTCAGAATGACATTTCTCCGCGCGGAGATATGTCGTTTTTCTAACGGCGGAGATATGACGTTTTGAAACCACATATCTAGCATATAACATATCGGCATATATATTTTGACATAGCGTTGCCTTAGTTGATTTTTTTTTCAGCAGAAAGAACTGACAAAACATAATAGACAAAATAGCACTTTACTTTGGAAATTCATTTTCGCTTCGTTAAATGCAGCGGTACTTGAAATGTGAAATGTAAATGATGTCAAAATATATATGCCGACCAGTGTATATATGTAAATTCGATAAATGAACTATCGTCTCAAACTTATTTCGAGTATGTACATATTAGACAGCTGCATGACTTCATTCACTTAATAAGTAAAATAGAGTATACTCGGATAGAATTGAATAGAGTGAGTGACAGACGTACAATGAGTGAGTGTGTATGAGTATTAGTATATTTTGGTACTCATACAAAGCAAATTGAATGACACTGAGTACTGACTGAGTACTCAGTAAGACGGAGTGTCAAATTTGACACATCTAAAAACATTCGAGTTATCCAAGTATCAGGGTACATATTTTGTGTATTTATTTTCTTTGCATCGTTGAAACACAGCAGACGCAAAAATGGAAGGAGAAAAAAATACCCAAAGTGAGAAAGTATGTAATTTAAAGCGTATTTTGTTGTTTTTGTTTTCGTTTGTTTTGTTATTGCTGTAGTCAAATATTGCATATATCTTTCTGCTTAGCTTGTGACCTGTCCATAAATGTTTTTTGAGTAATTTCTTTCAGATTTAATTTAGTTCAATTAAAATATACAGGTTGTTAAAAGAGGGGCGAGCACAAGAGAGATCCTTGCACAGGAAATAAAGGAGAATCTGCATTCTGGATTGTATAGCTTAATATAAAAGAGGGGTCGAAGCGAAGTGTGGCAATTTTTCTCAAGAATAAAAAATGAAAATGGAGATGAGCTAGTTGAACTTGTAGCCTGCAAGATGTGTTTGTCAGTCTTGAAATTCACAGGTAGCACTTCAAATTTAACGAAGCATAAATGCTACATAGTCAATGCCAGACCAATAGAATCGAAGGTATTAACGTCAACCACTTAGGTTCCGTTGTTCAAATTCTAAAAGAGTTCGAAACCGTCTCAAAAAAATTGGAGGCAACCAACAGTCCAACAACACATTTAATTATTCCAAATTTAAACAAATTAAAGAAAATCTGTCTGTCCGATTCCAATGATATTGTAATTATTCAAGCTCTGAAGTCCGCATTGTATACTCAAATTTTATCGACAATTGAACCAAATTTATCAAAATATCACAAAATAGCCCTATTTCTATTTCCACCCACAAACAAATTGGTACAATTTTCTCCGCATGAAAAGGAAACCGTAATAGACGAGTGCAAACTAATTATGGAACGTTTTTTAAAAAATAGTGGGTCTAACACTTTACAAATACCAATAGCAAATGACGAATTTGCTGATGTTGTAGAGGTTCAACAAGTTGACCCGAATAATAACCAAATTGACCAAGAAATAAAAGGGTACTCCAATATAAATGTACCGTACAGCACAAATTTCGATGCACTGGCTTGGTGGGACATGCACCAAACATTTTTTCCTTTATTGCACAAAGCAAGTTGCAATATTTTTTGTATACCGGCAAGCAGCGCGGCGTCTGAAAGAACCTTTTCAAACGCAAGAAATTTAATTACTGAAAAACGCTGCTTAATTGCTGCAAATGCAGATAATATTAACAAAATAATGTTCTTGAACTCAAACTTGAATTAAATGTAGTATATATGTAAATAAGTATATGAAATGAATATTAAAATGTAATCTATCTATGCATTTGCTTTCGTTTTTAGGGGTTTTGAAGTACAGATTCTGTACGCACAACAAAAAAACAACAAAAATGCTGTGTCGGCACCTGTCATTCGGATACATTCGAAACATACTTACTTATACTCACTTATACTCTCTGTTTTAACATTGTACGGCCGAGTATAAAGCAAGCCTATCCACTCACTCATACTTATTCCGTTTTGCACTCATATTCACTCAACTCAATTTGAGAGTAGTATATCCGAATGTCACTTTTTTGACATTCATGCAGATGTCTAGTACATATGCATTCCTAATAACTATAGAGATATTACAAAGTTTGAAATCAGAATAATCAATTCTTTCACAGAAATTATAAATTCAATTTATTTGTTCATTTTACATTTCTCATTTTACATTACATTTTTAAATTTTTTCCGTTTTATGAACGAAATTATATTTGGTTTACTTTTTTTTTTTTAAATTTATATTTTTTTTTTAATTATAAATGAATACATTGAGAATTGCCTCAATGACTTCTTGGTTACAGCTTGGACATTTAGGTTTCCTATTTGAATTGTCCTTGTTGTTTTTAGCTGCAATAAGAAATTTCATCTCCAGTCAACTTACACGTAGTTTTTTTGACGCTGGCTGGTTACCAATTCCACCGTTTTGAAAAAGTAAATTAAATTCGCGACTTTATTCATATTCGGCATCAATAATACATTGGACGAGTTTAAAAAATGCCCCTTTGCTTGAATTTTGTTCCCTAAATTCAAATTGTATGCTTCAATAGAAGCTGGCTCTAGCCAGTAGTTCTAGTTGAACGCTTAAACATCGATATGTTTTGAAGTCCCTCCTATAAATAGTAATAAATTGTATATAATAAATTAAAAATCGAATAAATAAAAAAATGAATATACCTTCAAAATCCACTGCTTTTTAAAATATTTTAAAAAAGGGGGAAAAAACGTTCTTGTCCAAAGCAGTTGCTTAAAATTCCAACATATTCCAACATGGCAATAGCGGCAAATGCAAAAATTTCAGAAAAAGTATGTAGGCTTGTTTATTGCGTTTGAGCACATTCTCAAAGCCAAAACATTTTCTTGCATTTCTCTTACAAGCTTGTGTAAAATGGAACCAGCAAGCATAGAAGTTCATGGTAGGATGCAAGTTTTTCAAAGCTGTCCGCATGGCTTTTTCATAATCAGATATAAAAGATGCACCATTTAAGCAGCAAATATTGGAGTCAATGTATGTGAACAAATGCTGATAGGAAAGTTCTGTTTTTCTTGACATCAGAACAAATATAAAAGGAGTTATCTAAATATAAAAACATTTTAATTATTTAATAATATTTAAATTAGTACGATATTTACCTTCTGCAAATGTTTTATGTATATTATTAAGAGTTGCTTAAATTCTCCAAAAGGACATACTTTAAATGTGGCATCAATCAAAAAAATGTATATTTATCTCCGAAATGTTCGCTTGCATCAAAGCGATAACCTTGTCTGATGCAAATACGCAGTATGCGAAAGAGCTTGACAAGTATACTTTTTTGAAAAAACATTTTGGAGAATTTCCCTTGGTCCCTGCTTTATCTGAAAAGTATGTTCTTTATAAATAGCATGTTTCATAAATTTTAATAATTACTTAAATAGTTATTGAATTAGAAGCGTTTAAAAAATGTACTAAATATTGGCATTTTTTGAACTTTGATGGAATAAAACTAGCAAGACTCAACGAGTATCAATACCGGACTATATACATTAGGTAGGTGAAATATTTACCTATCAGATGTATGCATATAGTCCCAATATGCGGAGACCTGCGACAGCGATGCGTAAGCCATAAAACTAAGGCAACCTCGCCTAAAAAATGCGCTGCAGGTATAAGGAAGAAGAAGACCGCATGCGTATTGGCCTGTAGCTTCTTTGTATTTAAATCAAGGGTGGCCACGGAAATTTAACTTGGGAGCCGGCTCTTTACCGGCAGAGGCTGGGCAGAGAAAAAGGTCACTTTTGCGAGTCGACGCACACAAAAATTTGTGTGCCTCGAGTTTTATGACGGGTCATAAAACGACCTTTTTTGGGTCGAGCGAGCGATCGTCGTCGAAAAAGGTCGCGATCTCGAGCTCGCAACTTGTGGGCAGAGAGACGGACAAGTCCCGAATTTTACGGGGAGGGGGAAAAAGGAACGCGATCTCGAGTACTCATCAAAAACAACCCTTATTTTTACTTGTCCCTCACTCCCTCTGCCCACAAGTTGCGAGCTCGAGATCGCGACCTTTTTCCCCCTCCCCGTAAAATTCGGGACTTGTCCGTCTCTCTGCCCACAAGTTGCGAGCTCGAGATCGCGACCTTTTTCCCCCTCCCCGTAAAATTCGGGACTTGTCCGTCTCTCTGCCCACAAGTTGCGAGCTCGAGATCGCGACCTTTTTCCCCCACCCCGTAAAATTCGGGACTTGTCCGTCCCTCTGCCCACATGTTCGACGACGATCGCTCGCTCGACCCAAAAAAGGTCGTTTTAAAACTCGAGGCACACAAATTTTTGTGTGCGTCGACTCGCAAAAGTGACCCTTTTCTCTGCCCAGCCTCTGCCGGTAAAGAGCCGGCTCCCAAGTTAAATTTCCGTGGCCACCCTTGATTTAAATGATAACATTGCGTAATGTTGTTTTGCAAATACTACCTGTTTACATATATGCCTTTCTACATTTTTGTCCTATTTGTGGGTTGGTCGTTTTTATTTCCGTTTACCTAATTGGATGTAAATATTAAGTTGTTTACCTAATTAATACAAAAAGGGTAATACCGATTTTTCGTTCTACCTAGTTAATTAAAAATATATAACATAAAGAGCTACTTATTCCTCTCGTTTGCGACAGTTTATTTTTAACTTCATAAGTGGAAACACTTTAAATCAGGACTGAATAGTATTTGTCAATATAATTCAAGACAGTTTTATTTAATTGTGCAAAAATGTTGTTAAAGAATGAAAGGATTTTGAAAGTTTTCAAAGAGTGTGAAAACTTAAACGATTTTGAAATGGGATTGCTAAAGGAGATGTGCGTTTCATTCGAAAACGCTAGTACGAAGCTTAAGTTGAAAATCAAATATATACAAAATAACTTAAGGCGAAAATGGATCGCAAGCGGCAGAAATCTGGCAAATTTCGTAAACAAAAATGAAGTTTGGCTTGAGGAGTATACGACATTCGTAGATTCGGGGCACGAAGATGATCAACCATCAACTAGCCGAGGAAGAGGAAGGCCGCATAAAGATGTGGAAGATTGTTCAACGTTTACAAGGAAACGAAAGCTTCAGGGTGCTACTGAAAGCATTACAACGGAGCATCTTTCGGAAGAACTTTCTTCAAAGTATGAAAAGGAACAAGAGAGGGCAAAGGCGAGCATTACGAAAGCAGTACAGATCGCCAGTCCTATTCGACTACATAGGATTAAGGAAAGTATTCCAACCCCACCAAACTTAGTCCCCACTAAGTACACTGAGGAAGAGGCGTTTTCCTTATTTATGGACCTAGGATTGACGAAGGAGAAGTACGAAATTTTAAGGAGTTCCTTAAAAAGTCATAAAGTCGACGTTCTTCCCGGATACAAAAAAATTGGATTCGCCAAGAAGGAAGCAGTACCGGCAGTTATCTACAGATAACAGAGGTATCTGTAGAAATAAAACTCCAGGATTTAATGAATCACACTGCGAGACGTCTTGTTGAAAGTATGCCTGATGGAGAGGTGGATCTTCTTCCCGAAAATTTGACATTACTCAACAAATGGGGATGTGATGGATCAGATGATCAAAGCGCCTACAAGCAGATTATACACACAGAAGACGAAGCTATTTCTGATGAAAATATGTTCATGGCTTCTGTAGTTCCTTTGCGCCTAAGAAGTGAAAGTTCTGAACATTGGAGAAATCTTCGACCGTCATCGACCCACTATTGTCGGCCTTTGTTATTCAAATATGCAAAGGAGTCCTCGGAATTAATCAAATCAACTGTTGGCGACATAAAAAATCAAATAAACCAACTGAAACCTGCTGTGTTCCAAACCAAGAGTGGAAAAACACTTACGGTTAACTTTGAGTTTTTCCTGACAATGATTGATGGAAAAGTGTTAAAAGAAATTACAAACACTTCCTCAGCGTTAAGGTGTCCAATTTGCCAAAAAAATCAAAAAGAATTTCAGAACTTAGACGATTCAACAAGTGAGGAGAACTGCTACGAATATGGAATTTCTCCGTTGCATTGCAGAATAAAGTGTATGGATTTTATTCTGAAGCTAGCTTACACACTTCCTCGGCCAGGAGAAACAAAAACGGATAAAACATCTCGTGAGGATATTCAGAGCAGGAAGGAGATTATACAAGCTGAATTCTCTCGCAAGCTGGGACTGAAAGTTGACTGCCCAAAGTACGGATACGGAAATACGAATGATGGAAATACTTCAAGGAGATTTTTTTGAAAATGATGAAGTGACATCTTTTATAACAGGTGTTAGTCAAGAGATCATTAAAAGGTTGGCTGTTATCTTGAATATTATAAATTGCAAGGAAACGGTAAATGGTGAAAAATTTGCCGAATATACTTCAAAGACTGCTCATCTTTTGAGTGAATTGTATCCGCAAAAAAAACTTACCCCAACGGTACATAGGATTTTGGCTCACGGAAAGGATTTAATAGAATATCAGTGTTTACCACTTAGAGAGCTATCCGAAGAAGCACAGAAATGTAAAAACAAGGACTACAAAAGGTTCAGATACACTAATACATTAAAAACTTCTCGTGTTAGACAAAATGAAGACCTTTTTAACATGCTAGCAGCCTCTTCGGACCCACTTCTTGCATCACTGAGACACGTGCGATCACGAAAGGATTTGGAAAATAGCAACTATAGTCCCGAAATGTTGAGTTTATTAGATACTGATGTAAATATTGAAAATTATTTTGAACAAAATCAGCCATCAATAGCAAATTTTCAAAGTTAACCTAAAAAAAAAAATTTTTTTTCTTTTTGTAATTATGTTAAAAAATCAAATTAAAACATTAAAAAATGTTACATAGTCGTCTAAAACAATGAAAAATTCCATTTGTGATTAAAAAAAAACGGGTTTCGATCCATTTTTAAAGGAAAAACATGCTTGGAAATATTTTCTGACTTTGACCTTGAATATTTCAGCACCACGAACACCCAGCACTTTTGACAAACATTCATTTTGAAGCTTAAGGTATTCTTCATATGCTTTTTAAATTTTTGAAATCGCTTTATTGGTTCAGACGCTATGATTTTTGCATTGCTAAATGCCAGAAGGCCCCACTGTGCGACATATCTCCGCCCAGTACATTTTTCTGGCGGAGATATGTCGTTGTAAAACGTCATATCTCCGCCGTTAAAAAAACAAAATATCTCCGCGCGAATTTATGTCGTTTCAGAATGACATTTCTCCGCGCGGAGATATGTCGTTTTTCTAACGGCGGAGATATGACGTTTTGAAACCACATATCTAGCATATAACATATCGGCATATATATTTTGACATAGCGTTGCCTTAGTTGATTTTTTTTTCAGCAGAAAGAACTGACAAAACATAATAGACAAAATAGCACTTTACTTTGGAAATTCATTTTCGCTTCGTTAAATGCAGCGGTACTTGAAATGTGAAATGTAAATGATGTCAAAATATATATGCCGACCAGTGTATATATGTAAATTCGATAAATGAACTATCGTCTCAAACTTATTTCGAGTATGTACATATGCATTCCTAATAACTATAGAGATATTACAAAGTTTGAAATCAGAATAATCAATTCTTTCACAGAAATTATAAATTCAATTTATTTGTTCATTTTACATTTCTCATTTTACATTACATTTTTACATTTTTTCCGTTTTATGAACAAAATTATATTTGGTTTACTTTTTTTTTTTTTAATTTATATTTTTTTTTTAATTATAAATGAATACATTGAGAATTGCCTCAATGACTTCTTGGTTACAGCTTGGACATTTAGGTTTCCTATTTGAATTGTCCTTGTTGTTTTTAGCTGCAATAAGAAATTTCATCTCCAGTCAACTTACACGTAGTTTTTTTGACGCTGGCTGGTTACCAATTCCACCGTTTTGAAAAAGTAAATTAAATTCGCGACTTTATTCATATTCGGCATCAATAATACATTGGACGAGTTTAAAAAATGCCCCTTTGAATTTTGTTCCCTAAATTCAAATTGTATGCTTCAATAGAAGCTGGCTCTAGCCAGTAGTTCTAGTTGAACGCTTAAACACCGATATGTTTTGAAGTCCCTCCTATAAATAGTAATAAATTGTATATAATAAATTAAAAATCGAATATATAAAAAAATTAATATACCTTCAAAATCCACTGCTTTTTAAAATATTTTAAAAAAGGGGGAAAAAACGTTCTTGTCCAAAGCAGTTGCTTAAAATTCCAACATATTCCAACATGGCAATAGCGGCAAATGCAAAAATTTCAGAAAAAGTATGTAGGCTTGTTTATTGCGTTTGAGCACATTCTCAAAGCCAAAACATTTTCTTGCATTTCTCTTACAAGCTTGTGTAAAATGGAACCAGCAAGCATAGAAGTTCATGGTAGGATGCAAGTTTTTCAAAGCTGTCCGCATGGCTTTTTCATAATCAGATATAAAAGATGCACCATTTAAGCAGCAAATATTGGAGTCAATGTATGTGAACAAATGCTGATAGGAAAGTTCTGTTTTTCTTGACATCAGAACAAATATAAAAGGAGTTATCTAAATATAAAAACATTTTAATTATTTAATAATATTTAAATTAGTACGATATTTACCTTCTGCAAATGTTTTATGTATATTATTAAGAGTTGCTTAAATTCTCCAAAAGGACATACTTTAAATGTGGCATCAATCAAAAAAATGTATATTTATCTCCGAAATGTTCGCTTGCATCAAAGCGATAACCTTGTCTGATGCAAATACGCAGTATGCGAAAGAGCTTGACAAGTATACTTTTTTGAAAAAACATTTTGGAGAATTTCCCTTGGTCATACCAAAGAGTTACATAATATTTTCATCTTCAAAAGCTGTACGTACTTCGGTTGCTGAGCTAGGAGCTTTAGGCAAGAAAGGCTGTCTCTTTCTTTGGAGAGTACGTTTGACAACATCGTAATATATTTCAATCTCTTCTATTCCCAGCGTTTTTCTATTAGGAAAAAAAGGAAATATAACAAAAATTAGAAAAACAACACATACACTGCGGAGCTTAACAATAAGCGCACCCAGTTTTTCCAGTGTAGCTTTCGTAATAGGCGGACTAGCGAAAAACTGTAAATAAGGTATGAAAGAGAATCGAAAACAAAATTTGGAGACAACACAACAAGAACTGCAACGGAACTTATTTTTTGTGTATTTATGTGATTTTCGGCTGGTGCTCAACTTTTGTTTTCGATTCTCTTTCATACCTCATTTACAGTTTTTTCTTACGAAAGCTACACAGGAAAAACAAGGTGCGCTGATAGTTAAGCTCCGCAGTGTATAATTCCACAGAATTATTTGCTAACAAACTGTTATAAATATGTTTATTTACATGCATTATATGTATTTATGTACATATGTATGTGTATACCAGTTATTATCACATTCGCATACTTATGTACATATATGTATGTATACATACACATACATACATACATAAATACATATTATGTATGCATATACTAAATATTTTAGATTTATACGTTTACTTACTCAGCTAAAACATCATTAAATATTTTTTTTAATGTCGTTGTTTTTGTTATTTTGGCAATCTTTTTTTATTTCACTAAGCACACTTATTTTTTCCGTTTCGTGGCCCTGTGGACCATGAGCATGCACCATGTATTCTTCTTTTGAAAAAACGTTAGTTTTATCTTCGGCCAGATACACTCGCGCTGTGCAGCCGGCTACACGACACGTATATGTGGTAGAACCGCTCTTTAACTGTTTATTTTAAATGTAAATTTGTTGCTCACTTAGAGTAAACAACAACAAAGAACAACCCGCACGGCTTCCTTCTCTGAGCTCGAATTGTATATTTGCGTAGTCCATAATGCCTCACACAGCTCAAACAATTGAATCGAAATGTTTCCAAGCGCTATTAATACTGAAAATATCAGTCCTAGGCAACACACTTTTGGCACGCAAGTTCTGTACTCAACTAACATGCGTTGCAAATTTCTGCTTTGTGCTAGCTTCCGAACCACACTCGGCGTTAGCGACAATACGCTGTCGACCATACATATAATATTATATTATACTTACATATGTATATTAGGAATGCAGATTGTTCATTTATTGTATGTATATACATATCATCGTACGACATATCATCGC
The DNA here is from genome assembly GCF_018902025.1 of Drosophila willistoni. NCBI lineage: Eukaryota > Metazoa > Arthropoda > Insecta > Diptera > Drosophilidae > Drosophila > Drosophila willistoni. Next base: position 110,332 of record NW_025814455.1, read on the forward strand.
CGGTGATCTGCGCGGAGATATGTCGTTTCAAAACGTATCTCCGCGCGGAGATATGTCGTTTTTCTAACGGTGGAGATATGTCGGCGGAGATATGTCGGCGGAGATATGTCGCTACCCCATTCCAGCAAATCAGCTCAACAATGAGCAATATTTGTTTTGATCAACGGATGACTTTTACGTCTTAGAGCGATTGTGAGTTCCAACTATTCAAAAACACAAAATCATCATCTTGTCAGATACAACACACAAACAGATCATTCGTGTGGTACGACATGTATCATTTGAATCTGGACCACTGGACTAATTGAACACGCAGTGACCTGTGACCAAGGCGGGCTTAGAATTGACAAAGTGGAATATTAGTGGGGCACCAACAGATTATGTATATAATGTCACCAAGGCTCTTGGCATGTCGTGGCTGCCAACTGAAGATCTTATATTATTTGCAATACCAACAAAGCGAAAAATAGTATCGATCATGGCCAGGCTCTATGATCTAATAATACCCATGACGAAGGTAAAACATTTGCAACATGTATGATCTAATAAACTAAACTAGGATTATTACCGCCAGTCGTAGTACGCTACAATCCTGATCGATCACTTGTGGATCAAGCGCTTAGACTGGGACGATCCGTTGCCAGAGATCTTACGGACTAGATGGCAACAACTTGAAGCTGATTTATCTAATCTTGACATGGTTCGCGTAAATCGATTTGTTAGCACATCACCAAAAAATCAGTGTGAAATCCATGGAGTTTCGGATGCCTCAAATCAAGCGTATGGATGATGCATATACGCAAGGGTATTGGACAACGGAAAATATGTAACTTCATTGATGATTTAGAGATTGAGAGTTGAGCCCACCCAATCACAAAGTATACCACTAAGCTAGTGCTCCGTTCTACTCTGTCTAAAATCAAACACAAATTCAATTTTCTTGTCAGGAAAACATATTTTTGGACAAATTCAACTGTCGTTCTTCATTGGATTAAAATCCACCCATCAACTCTAAAATGCTTTATTGCCAACCGCGTATCAACCATACAAACTCAATCGCAGGATATTATTTGGAGTCACGTGCCTGGAAAGGATAATCCAGCCGACATTGTTTCACGTTGCTGTGCAGCGCGCGATTTGTTGCAGACAATTTGGTTTCATGGACCAAAGTTCTTAACACTTGATGCATTACATTGGCCGAAATCTGAAAGAAAGACAAATTTCGAGCCCAAAGAATTAGAATTGCGAAACCCCCTTGTATTGAACTAGTGCACTAGTGTAACGATCCTTTCTCGTTCCTTGGGATATTTCCAATATCTCTTGAGCTAGGTTTGGCACAACAAAATTTATTTTGTGCCCTGGTGAAATTAGAACTCGTTTGTTTGATTAATGGTTTTAAAGCACGTATTTATTTAGAATCTTTTTGGGCTCGGCTGGGTATGACTAATTTCTCTGGAGAAGTCTCGAACTTGTACTATTCTAGTTATTGTACTTCTCCTCGATCCTTTTCACAGGATTTGTTATTCACTTGCTATATTGGCTTCTATCACTTTCTCGTATTGCCGTCGCTTTCCTATTGGCCGCCCATCTTCTCCCGTTGACTTTCGCTGCTTTCTTTTCTCTGTCGGCGCTGCCGTCGCCCGTCGCTCCTCTCGATCCACTCGTCATACCAAACTTCGCCCAATCCTCCCACACTAGAACTAGAACATACATATATATTTGCTATATTCAACTTAATCTATTACTTTACAATAGTTAGCCTGTTTATTTTAATTTGTATTTGTGGTTGATTTTATATGTATCGCAATCTAATGCGGATATTTTATCCATTGGATAGAGGGCGTCCCTATTGCTCATCCCTCTTTCTTCGGCTTGCATATTCTATGTGATTCGATCGGCCATATTTGCTCGTAAATCATTTGACTTGATTCGGTTCGATCGGTCAGTGCTAGGCTTGGTCGTATCGTAATCTTTGATCGCCGATTTCTCATATTATGCCTCCTACGCATCTTCCCGCTTGTACGAAATCGTCAGCGGTTGCGGGGTAGTTCGATCGGCCCTGTTTGATCGTAAATCATTTCGCTTCGATTCGGTTCGATCGGTTACCGGTATGCTTGGTCGTATATCATATCTCCAACGGTTTGTGTCTCGACTGTATCTTTTATCTGCCATATCATAGTGCGTTGGAGTATGTTTTCCTTGCTTATCGCTTGTTTGTTGTTACATATAATGTTCCTCACACTAGTTATAAAGAAAATAGCATAGTTGAGCAGATCATTAGTAGACTATCATCATTTCGTATGTTTGATTTCGAGTTCCTATTAACTACAATAATACGATATGTGCTACAAAAAGCATTTAAGTAGAAGAATTTAAATTTGTTTTTAATCAAACAATCTCTTCCATTCAGAGATATGTGTTCTGAAGCCGGAGCTTCAAATATTAAATTCATTCATATCAAATGTACAGATCTCAAAATATTCGAATTATCCGTGTTGGAGGCCGTCTTGCCATGGCTGACGTACCATTGGACGCTAGAATACCGTTATTGCTTCCAAAGACTCATCATTTCACTTTTAAATATATTTAAGTTCTTCACTTGCGAAACCTTCACGCGGGAGCTAGGGTTCTGATAGCGATTCTGCGCCTAACAGTATGGATTGTAAATGCTCGCGAATTGGTCCGAAAGGTTGTTAGACCTATCTGCTAATAGTTTTATTCTCTGTTTGAAGCGATTCATCGGACGACGTGGTATACCCAAAAGGATTTATTGTGCCAATGCCACCAACTTTGTCCGAGCATGTTCGCAACTTGAAGGCTTCAAATGGCAATTCTGTTCAGAACTCATTGCAAAAAATCTGGATGAATTTAGCCGAAATGCCGGCTTTGAATTCAACTTATGGGAAACCGCAGTAAAGTCAATGAAGACTCTGCTCATCAAAAATTTGACCTCTTCTAATGAGAAATTAAATACGTTAAATGTAACGTACGAAGAGCTTTAATCGATTGGAATTGAAGTGGAGGCGATATTGAATTCTCGTCCAATATCCATTTACAGCGATGATACCAATGACGGGGAGGCCCTGACGCCAGCCCACTTATTGATCGGATGTTTATTGCGAGCGATCCCTGAACCGGTAGTAAATAACTCAAAACTTTCTTATCTATCGCGTTGGCAAAGGGTGACCTATCTCAAGCAACGCTTCTGGGAATTCTGGAAGCGCGACTATGTACATCAATTACAAGAACGCTCTAAGTAGTTGAATCCCGAAAACAATATAGCAAGGGATCAATTAGTTCTCATCCATGAAGACAATCTTCCACCGCAATGCTGGATTACTGGTCGTGTGGTCGAAGCCATACTTGCAGATGGGCAGATGGAAGGGTAAGAGTAGCCAATGTTCGCACCAACAAAGGAATTATTCGCCGCCCAATCTTCAAACTTGCTCCATTGCCTTTGAGAGATGACGTTTATTTAAATTGAAGGAGTCATACTTCATCCTTCAATGGAGGAGTTTGTTGGAGGAGACATTATCGTTAAATTAGATTTGTCTATATTAAAGTTTCTTATATTATTTATTTAAGATTATTGGAATTTCTACCACTGTATTTACCTTGTAGTCAAATTCTTGTAGCATTTAAATCCATCGGGCCACTCTTGTGCCAACGTCTCGTTTTTCCATTGTTTTGGTGACAGCATTGCAGTGGCTTACGAGTTTGAAGCGGGTACCAAGTAGGTAGACTCGACATTTGTTGAGGGCTTCAATAACGGCTAGTATCTCCAGTTCATGGGATATGGTTTTCTTTGCATAACAGTATGATTTTTTCTAATGTCGATGATATTTTATATATTTTACTTCTGTTACTTTGCTTAATATGTTTGTAGAGTGGTGATTTTAAACTGTTAAGTAGTGTTTTGTATGTTTTTGGCTGTAATGAGGTCTCGATTCGAAAAGTATGTTTGATATAAGTGTTGATCGTAGAGCGCCAAGCGATGTGCGTATTGCTGCGTTAAACAAAGATTTAAGCTTGTTGAGCGTTGATTTTGGTGCGTGCCCGTAGATAAATATTGCGTAGTCTATTTTGGATATTAATATAGATTGTTATGTTCATCAGTGTGTGTGTATTGCAAATGAATTTGGGACTTGCTAGGCATTTGATAACATTCAGTTTGTTGTTTAACGCTGGTTGGATATTTTTAATATGTGAGTCCCATCTGTATTTGCTGTTTATTGTTAGTCCTAAGATTTTAAATTCGAAGACTAGGAGGATTTGGATGCGGTTGCATGATATGCTGCAAACACAGTTTTGTTTTCGGCAAATATGAAGATGTTGGCATTTTTCTAGTGATAATACTGCTCCTGAGTATAAGCACCATTCCTGAATATTTAAGAAGAGGTTGTCCAGATTGAGCGTTAGGTTTTTTTGTTTATGGAGGGAGATAATTAGGAAGAAATCATCTGCATAGGCACTGAATTCTATTTCTTTTTGCAGACTGATGGTGTTTGCTAGTTTATTGTAAGCAATATGGAAAAGGATGACCGAAATTGGTGATCCTTGGGTAATGCCGTTAAAGAGTGGGTAAGGACAACTAATTACGTTTTTAATTTTGATTTGAATTTTCCTCTTGGACATGAAGTTACGGACGAAGTTTATGATTTTTGGGCCTACTTTCCAGTTAATTAGCTGGTCGACAATAGTGTGCACTCCTACTCTATCGAAAGCCTCTGAAAAATCAAAGGCGATGGCTTTTTGGTTCTCAAGGATTTGGTTATCAAATGATCTGCAAAAAGCAGACCGTTTGAGACCGATTTGCCTTTTAAACCCTGATTGGTTGGGGTGAATGAGATTGTTTTTTGATACAAACCACCAAAGAAGTTTGGCTATGATTTTTGGTAATTGGTTATTACTGTTTTGTTTGAGTTAGGTTTTAGGATAGGGATGACTAGGCTAGTTTTGTAAGATTGAGGAATAAAGTTGTTGAAAATATTGTTGAAATGGTCTGCGATTCTGGCTTTTACTGAGTAAGAAGCGTTTTTAATCATAGGGTAAGATATACGGTTTAGGCCTGGCGCTGTTCCTTTGAGGGAGTGTAATGCAGCTAGAAGTTCTATCTGTGTAATATCTGATTCAATTGTTTGTGCTGAAGGGATGGGTGTGTAGTTTATTGGATTTTCTGAATATTTATTTCGAGTAAAGTTTACGTTAAAGCTTTCGTCCTTCGATTGGTTGGACCAATGTTGAGCGAAGGCGTGGGCTATAGAGTTTGTATCTGTCGTTAGTATGTTTGTGTCTGCGATGCAGTGAATACTTTTTGTTTGGTTAAGTACACAAAATCGACGTATGTTAGACCAAATTTTTTCGGGAGCATGTTGGGATTAATTGTCGAGGTGAAATCTGTTGTGGAGTTGATTTTTGAAATTTTGAGCTCCCTTCGAAAGAGCGCATTGGCTCGTTTGTATTTTAACAGACTGTCAACATTGAAAAAGCGTTTAAATACCTGCCAAGTTTTAAATTTCTGTGCCCGAAGCTTACTCAAGGTTTTGTTCTGCCAAGGAGTGTTCTTGCTGAAATGCTGTGGAGATGTTTGTGGTATAGTGTGATGGGCAGCTTGTAAAATTAGTTTTCTTATGTTTGCTGATTCTTTATTGATGTTTGGGCTTTTGGGAATGTGCTGGTTAGTACTGTCAGTAAGATAAGTAAATGATGTCCCGTCGGCTTCTTTTCTTTTAAAAAATGTTCGAGAAAAGTTGGTTGGTTGTTGTTCTGAGAATAAAGAGATTAGGATTGGGACATGATCGCTCTCATGAAGGTCATCGATTGTTTTTCAATTGGTAAAGGGAGTGAGTTGGGGGGAACATAGAGATAGGTCAATGTGGGTAAATGTGTTGTAGGTTGAGAGGTGGGTTGGGGAGCCGTTGTTGAGTATCGTGAGATTTGAGTTCTGGATAAATTTGGCTAGAAGTCTTCCTTTTTTGTTGTCTTTTGGTGATCCCAAGCTGTGGTGCCAGCTATTAAAAACGCCCACAACAAGTTGGTGAGGGTTCCAAAGTTATTGTTTACGGAGTTTAGTGAGAAGGTTTTATTTAGAGGTATGTATGTTGACAGAATGTTAATTTTTGTTTGGGATATAATTTCTACTGCGATGGTTTCAAAGATATTGGTTAGGTTTGTTAGACTGTGTTGTATAGATTTATGAACTAGTATTGCTACTCCGCCAAATCGGTTGTTGGCTTTGTTGGTGTACATTTGGTAATTTATTGGGATAGGTATGGGAAATGTTATATTGTAAATGTGAGTTTCTTGGAGGCAAATAACTTGTGGTGAGTGTTTGTTGATTATAATTAAAAGTTCATTTTAATTGTTTGTATATCCTTTTATGTTCCATTGTATAATATTTAGCATTGTTATTTTAATTTGTTTTGACTTTGAGTTAAGGTTAAGTAGTTAACTTAAGTTTGGTTCTCTTTTGTTTTAGATAGATTCGTTGTCGCTGTTGTTTATGGTTTCGTTTTTGTTTGCTTGGTTGGGTAGCTTGGTTTTTATTTTTGTTTTCGTGGGCTTAAAGTTACTAGAAAGTTGATTACCTTTGTGTTTGGTAAAGATTCTAATTTTTAGATCGCCAGTGTGATTTGATGTATATGAGTTGTTTTCTGTGATTGGGTCAATATCCATGTTAGCTGATGTTGTTGGTGTGTGATCTTGATGTTGGTGTGGAAGAGGGGAAGAAAGGGCTTCTTGTTGTTGTAGTGCAGTGGTTTTTGAGTGTGGGCGTTGAATTTGTGTGAGTGGGTTTGGTTGTGCGAGTGTACGAGCGTAGGTGTTTCTCAATTGTTGACCTTTTCTGTTGTAGTATATGCCGAGTGCAGTTTTGTGATCGACTTTTTCTATGGTTTTTATGGCGGTTAGCTCTTGTTGTTTGCAAAAGGTGGGACATTTGAGATCGAGGGGGGAGTGTTGGCTATCGACTTCTGGGTGGTTTTTGCAGTTTATACAATTTTTTGGTGTATGCGAGTAGGGTGTCCAAAACGTAGGCACTTTTTGCAGTGGAATGGAAGTGGTATATAGGGTCGTATGCGGACTGTTTCATGGCCAATTTGCGATCATGGTGGGACATTTGAGATCGAGGGGGGAGTGTTGGCTATCGACTTCTGGGTGGTTTTTGCAGTTTATACAATTTTTTGGGTTGTTGCATAGTTCATGATCGGTTGTGTGTTTTTCTAGTGAGCAGTTTTTGCATGTTGTATTGCTTTTGCAGATGCGAGTAGGGTGTCCAAAACGTAGGCACTTTTTGCAGTGGAGTGGAAGTGGTATATAGGGTCGGATGCGGACTGTTTCATGGCCAATTTTTATCGTTTCGGGTAGTTTGTGTGTTTCGAAGGTTAATGTGATAAGTCCGGTTTCTATTAATGTATTGGAGGCGTCGCCTCCTTGGTAAGTATTTTGTTGTCTTTTCAATATTTTCCTTACTTCCGTTACATTTTGTGACTTTAATTCCTGTAGAATTTCAGTTTCAGGTATGTTGCGTAATTCATTACAAAATATCACACCTTTGGTTGAGTTGAGTGTTTTGTGTTCTGTTGCCGTAATTTCCGAATTCAAAATTTTGGTAAGCTTGAGTAGTTTCAATGCTTGCAGTTTGTTGATTGTTTTGACGGGAAGGGAGCCGTCTCTTGTAATTTTACATTAGTTAACTTCTTCTCCGCAAGTATAATCAATTTTTTTTTTTAATAGCAAATGGTGAAATCTCTTTGAGAAAACAGTTGTCTTTTCGTTTCAAGACAATGTATTTGGGTTCGCCTAGTTTGCTGTTGTTGTAATTGCCAATTGGTCTGCTTATGTCCGGTGGTTCGTGGCTGGTTGTTATTGTGGGCTTGAGCCCGGCTATGCTGTTTGAAGCGTGTGTTTGTTTTGGTTTTTTGCGGTTGAAATTTGTTGGTTAAGAATTGCTGGTGAGCTTATTGTTTTGTTTGTGTAAACTGGGTTTTCTGGGTAATCTTATTTCTGCGGGGGTTGAAGTGGTACTATTTTTATTGCAAATGTTTTGGTATGAGTGAGTCACAACCAGTCGATCACAATTCTATTAAATAATAGACGAAGATATGATTATAAAATCAGAAACCACCATCTTTACAAAAAAACCGAACGAAATCCCTGACAGAGTACAAGGTGAGATCAGTTTCTCGGTAACGCCTCTCTTTCTTGCGCCCGACTTTACTGCTACAGCTGGCGTCGGATCATATAAAGCTGTACCTACTCCATTCAGTGCCACAAACATTCTCGAATTCATGGTCTCATCTGAAGTTGACAGTCGGTGGTTTGATTTAATTTGATTATAATGAGAAATCACTTTCTCAACAATCATGGAGTAAGGTGAAGTGACCAGTAAAGAACACAACAGTTTCTGCAAAATCTCACATGTCTCTGGTATCAGTCGAAGCAGCTTATGCGACATTTTTGTACATTCGTCTAAAGTGTCGAGATCCCTGATTTCTTGGATCCCAAACATTTGATGATATGTCAGAAACTTTTTCTTCGACAAAAATGGTTTCGACCAAGAATCGAACTTCTTGAATCGTTTCTGCTGTGGTTTTCTCTTGACCAGCTCATTTTCTTCAATGTTGAGCCAGATGTGAAGAAAATTGATGAACGCTGATATTATTTCGACTCGAAGTGCCGTCTATGATCGGGCGCCTGTTGTGACGAGAGGGTTTTTTTTAAGTTAAAACATCTGGCAGAATCAAACGCCCTTTCTGGAGATTTTTTAGAAATCTTTCATGATCAATAAAACATCTGCCATCAAGCATATTAGAAATTGTTGAAATGCCGATTTATTCCAAGTATTAAGCATCCCAACTGCTACATTCTTGTCTATAAGTGAACCTGGAGTTTTTGAGAAATTTCAGCAAATCTAACTTCAAAGTAACATGGGAAATATTCTGGGCAAAATTTTTGCATTTCCAACAGTCTTTCTGATGGAAACGAGGATGTAATTACTTAAGCTGCTTCAGTGCAATGAATTTGAAGTATAAAAATAGCAGATTATTATCTAGATTCCGTTGCCAAGAATTGTTACTTTCTAATTAAACTCTTCACGTCGATACGAAAACCACTACAGTAGGTGAAAACTAAAAAAAAACCAGAGGGCCGGGGCTAACTTCGACCGCGTCAAAGTTTGTATACCCTTGCAACTTTTTTGGTAAGTCTTTCCTTACCTATAGCCATCAAAGTGGAAAAACGTTTTATCTAAAAAGGCTAATGTTTGCGAAAGAACGGCCAACAATCGTAGCATAGGAAATAACGAAGTTATTGGACAAAGTCACTGTTTTCCACCGATCGTTCCAATGGGAGCTATATGATACAGTTACCCGATCCTTATCAAATTTAGCACAGTCATCAACAGATATATTAAACTAGCAAATGTTTAATTTGAAAGCAATCGCGTCAAAAGTAACGAAGTTATTGACAAAAGTCACTGTTTTCGAAAGATCGTTCCAATGGGAGCTATATGATATAGTCACCCGATCTTGATCAAATTTGGCGTAGTCGTTTATATGTGTAATTAACTCACCCATATTAAAATTCACGACAATAGCTCAGAAAATAACGAAGTTATTAAGAAAATTCACTGTTCGTAACTTTGCCATTTGTATGGGAGCTATATGATATAGTGATCCGATCCGGCTGAATCCGAGATATACAACGCCTGCAGTATATACAAGCCTACATGCAAAATTTGTATCTGGAGTTTGTCTAGGAGGAGTTTGCGTTGATCCAGACGGACGGACGGACGGGCGGACGGACGGACAGACGGGCGGACGGATATGGCTATTTGAACTCGTCTCGTCGTTCTGATCAAGAATATATACACTTTATATGGTCGGAGATGCTTCTTTCTATGCGTTGTGAGGAACATTATATACACAAGAATAATGTCCCACACAACAAACAAGCTACACCAAACAAGATACAAACAGCCAGATACAAACGCAGCCAAGACACAAACTAAAGTATAAGAGTGAGATCGGATGTGAATGATCAAATAAACAAGGCCAGCCGAACATTGCCGATCGAACCCCACGCAACCGCTGGCGATTTTCGTACAAGCGGGAAGATGCGTGGGAGACATAATGCGATAAGTTCGGTCGTATAAGAGCCCATGCAAGAGGCCGATCGGACCCCACGCAACCGCTGGCGATTTCGTACAAGCGGGAAGATGCGTGGGAAACATAATACGATAAGTTCGGTCGTATAAGAGTAATTGGAACCCGGCTTGACTGCATAATTGCACACAAAAGGGGGCATTGGCCTACTTATGCAAATTAAGAGCACAGAGAGGCAAATATGAGTGCATGCATTAGAATACGCTGAATAAATGTACATGCATGTCACACGTACACTATGCGTGAGGGAGAGTATCGATGACCAATAGCGTACTCTCTGCCTACGTCACGCTCATGAGAATGAAAGCAGTTAGATTGCGAGCAGCCAAAATCTGGTGAGCGAGAGAAAATGAAAGTGAGGGCCAAGCAAGCCCATGAGACGGGTGCGGGGTATGCATGCTTTGTATGAAGCAATGATGGTTTATGGAGGTATGAGGGGAATATGCAAGCCGAAGGGGAGGGATGAGGCCATGGGGAAGCCCTCTATCTGATGGATGCGAGATGCATATGAAAGTGTATTTGCATAGGGATTTAAATAATACAATATATTAAATTAATCAGGCTATTTATGTTCAAATGATAATTTTAGTTAATACAATTAGTATATATGTATGTAAATATCAATATTGAGCAAATATGGGTGAAATTGGGTATGACGAGTGAATCAAAGGGAGCGACCGGCGACGGCAGCGCTGGCAGAGAAAGCAGAGAGAGTCAACGGGATATGAAGGGCGGCCAATAGAAAGGCGACGCCAATGCGTGAAAGTGATGGAAGCACGTAGATACAAGGGAGCTAGACAAGGACAAGGAAATAAATGGGCGCTCAGCCACAAAGAAAGTGGACATATGCGCAAAGGATTTACGGGACTTTCACCACGCATAGCAACAAGTGGATGCGTGGGTGAAAGCAGAGGGCCGATGGAAATGTACCAGCTGTATAGCGGTACTACACCAAGATATTCCTGAGGCCGTGGGAATTGCCTATATAAAGGCAACGCCCATCAAACAGAGGCATCAAGTCATCAAGTCGTGATCAAGTAACAAGTAATTAAGGCCTTACGAGTAACCTTAAGAACTTATCAAGGAAACAGAAGGAGCAAAGGAAAAACAAGGAACTATACAGGCCTTACGAGTAACCTGTACAGTTTATTTCGACAGCAACAAATCCTTAAATAAGGATAGTAAACACCGCAACCAAGCTAGAGTGAGTTGGAGAGAAGCCAAGCATTTCCAGGAGTATCCAAAGTCAGTGGTAGGCACGAGGATATATCCTACTGCCGGAAATTCCAGGATCTATATATCCTGACGATCACCAATTACTGAGGAACATCCTGCTTCGTGATAGTAGCTACGGGATTTATCCCAGAACCTAAAAGCGAAAGCCATCTCAACAAGCATAGCGAAAGGGGTGCAGAGGTGTGGAGCACCAACCAAGCGCAGGATACAGGCCGAGACAACGACCCGCAACGGTTGCAGGAGCAAAAGGAAGGCAAGAAGGGACGACGAGGGATTGCGAAGTGATTCGAGAACGCTGTCCAAGTCCAGACCTACCGTAGAGAAACTTGTCATAACCAATCAAGCCCATAAAACGATCGCAAATAAACGTATTATAAAAACCAAATCAATAAACAAAGCTGTTCTGATTTCACCGGGGCACAAAATAAATTTTGTTGTGCCGAACCTAGCCCACGAGATATTATAAATATCCCGAAGGACGAGAAAGGATCGTTACAACTGGCGCCCAACGTGCTATACTGGTGAAATTTAGAAATAAAAAAATACAGTTTATAAATCAGAAAAAGATCAAAAATGGGAAAAGGATGGATTTACCACATGAAGAAGGAGGATTTGGTACAGACAGGCCAAAGGATCGGGATCGAGATAACCGGCACAGTGGAGGAAATGAGGAAACAGCTAGGCGAGTGGGTAGAAAGGAATGAAACGGACCCAGACTGGAAGGAGGAAATAAATAGATTGGAAACAAAGTACTCGAAAAATATAAAAATGAAAACAATAGCAAGCACATCAAAAACATGCGAAAGTGAGGCTGAGGAATTCCAAAAAATAAACATCGCCACACTAGCAATCCCACCATATTTACCACCAAGATGGGGAAGCGAAGGAGCCCTAGATAATGCAGAGACAAAGAGGGACATAAGGAGACAAACAATAGACCCCAAGAAAACGGCACCACATACAACAAACAAGACCACCGAATACGCCAAGGTGGCAAAACAAGTGAGGGAGTGGACATTCAGGTTCGACGGCAATTCCAGACCACTAGAGTTCATAGAACAGATCGAGTGGTCAGCAGACATGTATGGCATCGAACTGGACATGATCCCGAGAGCGATGCCAGAGCTGCTGAAAGATAGGGCACTCAAATGGTACGTCGCAAACAATAAGCAGTGGCGAACATGGAAGGAATTTGTTGAGGGCTTCAAGAAATATTTCTTGCCGAAAGGATTCTTCAACAAATTGGCTGATCAAGTGAAAAATCGCAAGCAAAACAGAAACGAGTACTTCAAGGACTATATGGTGGATATGCAAACATTGATGAGACCCCTAAAAATACCAGAGTACGAACAATTGGAGGTCATATTGGAAAATTGCACTCCAGATCTAAAAATATTCGTTCGGCCGCACAGGGTCAGAGATCTAGACGAGCTGATGCAGTTGGCAGAAGAACACGAGATGCTCGAACAAGAGCGATTCGAGTTCCATCGCGAAAACAATGCTCAAAGAACACATAACAACCAATCAAACCACAGAGGAGGAAATAATCACGGGCCACCAGTCACACAGTGCCGAAGATGCCAGGACAACAGCATGGAGAATCATTCGAGAGCAAACCAAGAAAACAAGAACGTCCGAGACGGAAAAGTCCTGAACCCGAATCAGGCGTGCCGCAGATGCGGGGGAGCCGGACACTGGGCCAGGGAATGCAACAATCAGAGACTCAATTTCTGCTGGCAGTGTGGAAAAGTGGGCAAAAGGACGAAAGAATGTTGTTGGAGCTCGGGAAACGAAAGGCGGTTCCAGCCTATCAGGGGCGAGCAGGGACCCAGCCAACAAGCTCCTCACCACTAATAGGCCAACTAGTAGAAGAAGAGGATCAATTGTCAACGATTATCGAAGTAGCAGGAATACAGATGAAAGCGACAATTGACTCCGGAGCCACGAGTAGCTTTATCAGCAAGCAGATATTGGAAACAGTGAGGAATATAGGAAAATGGGAGAACACACACAAACAGGTATACATGGCAGACGGAAAAGTGCGAGACATTGAAGAGCAATGGACAGGATGCGTGAGATTCGGACACAAGGAAATCCACATGCCATTTCTGGTCATGCCAGAAGGAATGGATGCGCTAATATTGGGGTGGAATTTCCTCCGGATTATGAACACAGAAATATCGTGTGGTGGCCACAAAGTGCGAATACCGACAATGAGGCGAATACAGGGCAGGCGCGTAGAAAGAATATCCATCATGGTCACTCAGAAGAGTGACCAGCAAGAAATACAAAGCTTTCTGAGTCAGGAATTGAAGGAATTAGAGAAAGTTAAGGGACTGTCAAAGGTGGGAATACATCGCATAACGATGAAGGACGATATCCCAATAAAACAAAGGTATTACCCGAAAAACCCGAAAATACAAGGAGAAATCAATGCAAAAGTCGACGAACTGTTGACAATGGGATGCATAGAACCATCGCAAAGCCCATATAGCTCACCCATAGTGATGGTGAGAAAGAAACAGACAGGCAAATGGAGATTATGCGTAGATTTTAGACAGATTAACGCAAAATCTATAAAGGATGCATACCCAATGCCACGCATCGATTACATCTTGAATCAACTACGCGAAGCAAAATTCATAAGCAGTTTAGATCTGAAGGACGGATACTGGCAGATTCCGTTAGAAGAGAAAAGTAGACCAATGACGGCATTCACAGTCCCAGGGAAGGGGTTATTCCAATGGAAAGTAATGCCATTCGGTTTACACTCAGCATCAGCAACTTTCCAACGCGCACTGGACCAAGTCATTGGCCCAGAAATGATACCAAACGCATTCGCATACCAAGATGACATTGTGATAGTGAGCAAAACAATAGAAGAACACATGAATCATCTACAAGAAGTGTTCAGGAGATTGAAGGAAGCAAACTTGAGAATTAATGCCGAGAAGTGCCAATTCTTTAGAAAAGAGCTAAAATTTCTAGGCCACTTGGTGACAGAAAACGGTATTGCAACGGACCCAGAAAAGGTGGCCGCAATAGCCCAATTAGAACCACCAACTTGCACAAAGGAATTACGCCAGTACTTAGGAGTGGCATCTTGGTACAGACGGTTCGTACCAGGTTTTGCAGCACTAACACACCCATTGAACGAACTACTAAAGAAGAGAACAAAGTGGCACTGGAGCGAGGAGCATCAGGCAGCATTCGATGCCGTAAAGGAAAGGCTGACTAGTGGCCCAGTATTGGCATGTCCAGACTTCACAA